>NW_008603497.1:0-261 GCF_000691845.1 Merops nubicus | reverse complement strand
CCACCCATATGCCCCGGGGGCGCGGGGCCTGCCACAGACACTCCCCTCCCGCCCACGCAGAGCTATTCACGCACCGAGGACTTTCACAAGAGCTAGCTACGAAAAGGCTGAAGCCAAAGTGCTCATGGTGAGAAAGGAGAAGTTACTCTGAGTCTCCGCAAGCTGTCTGCCGGAGCGAGCCGCACAGGGAGGCCGGAGCTGAAGCTCCGGGCCGGGGCGAGGAGGACGCGTGCTGCCCGCCTCAGCCCCCAAGGCCGGGCC
>NW_008603496.1:0-102605 GCF_000691845.1 Merops nubicus | reverse complement strand
AAAAAAAAAAGTCTTAAAATATAATATTATTTCAAAATGTTAATCTCGGAATTTTCTCAGAAAAACATATCCAAAAACTCACAAGCAAGAATGCTGATTTCCACCATGGCTGGATGTCTTTTTAGACTACCACCAAATGTTTGGAATCCTCTGTGCATTTGCGTACACACAGTCTCATAACAAACTACTGCTCTCAGAACAAACATGAAAATATCTTCTCCAGAAATTCTTTTCCAGAAAACTGTAAACAAATGTAAATGCTGCTTTATGACATACTGTACCCCATCATGCAACAAAGATTCCAGGACAAGCCCCCAGAGATCTATAAAAGATGTTTTGCGGCCCTCTCTTTTCCGTTGGCACAGCTGCTTTTTGTAATACTTCAAATACTCCAAGGAAAGGGAATTTATTTTGCATTTTGTCATATGTTTTCGAGCCTCACTGATTTGCTTGTCGAGATCCTTTTGTGACCAGTCAGCATCTCTGTACAAGTTTGACATGGTCCTAGGGAGAGGAAATATATATTGAAAAAGGAAAAAAAACAGACCAAGGTTTGAAGTAGGCAATGGACACATTTTATGATCTTATTTTAAGTTCTCAATTTGAAATTTAAGTAAAGGTTTCCTGCCCTCAGTTCCCTAAGAAACTATCATCTTCTCTCTGAAGTCACAGTCATTATCCCTGTCAGAATAGCTGGAGCAATTTTCCACGAGCTGTTCTCAGAAAAACATTTGTTTTAATGTTATTGCAAATTGTGTGACTTTCCCCTCATGAAAAGACTTTAATCTGTCAATTTTGAAAGAAGATTTAAAAAAAACAGGACTACTGAGAAGGCAATATAGGTGTCAGCAGAACGACTCCAAACAAGAGCTGCCCAGGTCCTACTTACCATGTAGTGCCAGACAAGCCAGTCAGGTACGTGGCACAGTCCAAGACGTTGAGTTTCTTGAGCCCCCGCAGGCTGCCATACAGCGCAGTCAAAGATCTCATCCCTCCTCCTGTAGTCATGATGGCCACCACTGGGGTCTGTGCACCACACAAACAGAAAGGGCTGGCATCAGAGAGTGGGCTGGAGCTGACTGAGGCTCTCAGCAGAGACCTCCTGCTACACAAAGCCTGACACCACCACGTGGTCTGGAGAAGAGAAGGCTCCGAGGTGACCTTATTGTGGCCTTCCAGTATCTTAGGGGGGCCTACAAGAAAGCTGGGGAGGGACTTTTTAGGATATCGAGTAACAACAGGACTAGAGGGAATGGGGCAAAGCTGGAAGTGGGCAGATTCAGGCTGGATGTGAGGAAGAAGTTCTTCACCATGAGAGTGGTGAGACCCTGGAATGGGTTGCCCAGGGAGGTGGTTGAGGCCCCATCCCTGGGGGTCTTTAAGGCCAGGCTGGATGAGGCTCTGGGCAGCCTGATCTAGTGGGAGGGGTCCCTGCTCATGGCAGAGGGGGTGGAACTGGGGGATCCTTGTGGTCCCTTCCAGCCCTGACAGATTCTGATCTGTTTTAGCAGAGGACTTTAGAGCCCTAATGGCTCAATGGTTGGACTTGATGATCTTGGAGGTCCCTTCCAACCTAAAGGATTCTGATTCTATGATTCTTTCCAAGTGGTTTCTACTGAAACATAAGGTACCGTTTATTTTCTAAAGAACAGGAATAAAAGTAATGAAAATTTTTGCTTAGATAGCTGACAGGTCTCCAATGTATTCAGTGCAGAAGTTTGGTAAAAAATACAAATGAAAATGCATTGATGCAAATCAAAAAAACACAGTAAGAGAAAAAAAAACCCTCTTGTAAAGGCAGGAATTAAGAAAATATCTCACATGAAAATTTTTGCTTAGATAGCTGACAGGTCTCCAATGTATTCAGTGCAGAAGTTTGGTAAAAAACACAAATGAAAATGTATTGATGCAAATAAAAAAACACAGTAAGAGAAAAAAAGAACCTCTTTTAAAGGCAGGAATTAAGAAGATATCTCACAGATCAAAGAGAAGAGGAAGGATTAGCAACAAGAATAATGATCATAAGGTAAAGGCTGTAGAAGAAGCCATTTTATATAAGGAATATCCAGCCTGGATTGCAATGAAGGTGTAGAAGGACAAGAGTTACATTCAGGATAGCAACTGCAAAGGACACACACAGCAGAGTGAGATTAGAGGTATGGGGCAGTATTGGAAGTGTACATAACTTTAAATATAAGGAAAGAGCAGAAAAAAAATTTAACTGGGAAGAAAATGTCCTCATATTATGCTGTTAAGCCCGCAGTGCCAAGCTCTCATCAGATGTTTTGAATGTTTGCCCTACAGACCTCACAGTCTGGCAGATCCTGTTCCAGCTGCAGGACCTTCTTCAGAGCAGGAGCGACATACTTCCACCTTTTTTGTAGAAACTCTTGCTCCTGCACACAGAGGTCAAACCCTAAACGCACATCAAGGCGGTCTGGGCTGGAGCAGAGATTGGGGAAAAAAAGAATATTCCATTTCATTATTGATAGACAAGCTCAGAGTTTCAAAGGCAAGGAAGTAAACGAGATCCACAAAGTGTTTACAGGAGGAGCCTTTCCTACCCTCCCAAGCAGGTATACAATGCTTATGAAAGAATGGTAGAAAAAGGGACTGCTAAATTTCTAAGCAATTTTCAAAAGAAAACTTAAAGAAGGGCAATTCTGCAGATAATTTCTGAGACATCTGCTGTCTAGATTCTCTCATACTTGCACTGAGAGCTGTAGGAAAAATTTCTCACATTTCGATCTAGGCAGCAGAGTTTACCAACTTCATGATCAACAGTACCAGCTGATCAGCTGCACTCTTACACAGTCCTAAAGAAAAGGTTAAAGACTGTGCCAAGCATAACACCAACTAGCAATAACTGGCTTGTAATATTATTTCTTCTGTTTTATGTATCTTTTTCAATATTCTTGTCTCAGTATGGATTATTTGTACATATTAATTACTTTACACACATAGTTTGCTTTCAGCTCATGTGAATTCCACATCCCTTGGTCACACAACCTACTGTCCTACTGTGAGTGACTCCTCCCCAGTAAAGAGCCAAGGGTGAGACGAGTTCAGCTAAGGACAAATGAGCCTCCAAGAGTAACCAAGTCTCTTACCAGTCTTCTGCCTTCGCATATAAATCAAACCCTTTATCCTGGAAAGCAAGAATGCAAACAGTGTTAAGTATGACAACCTTCTTTACTACTCCTCCCCTGCAGCCCTGGGGGGAATTTTAGCTTGTGCCATCCTAGCAATGCAGATACAAACTGGGACCTCTGGATAATCCAACAGCATATGTGACTTGACTGCAGTGATTTATTGTCAGCCAGGCTGTTCAGTAATTCCCACTGTTTTCTAGTGAACATAATGCCTGAGTAAACTGATATTTGCAGAGGACAGTAATGATAACTCATACCTTACCTGTGCCTACTAACATCACATCCCTGAGGCAGCCAACCAGGCTGCAGCCATGCTGCTGTTCTGCACAGCACTTTGCTCCTCCCTTTCTGTGGCTTATACCCCACAACAGCCATCATCCTGTCATTCCATATGGATTTTTTTTAACCATGAACCTAAAAGTGCTTTGCAAAGCGTGGTCAGCATCAGCATGAGACTGGCACTACCTCAATTGGTTCAAGTGCCCCACTAGTGTGTGAGAAGGGGAAAAGCAGAGCCTCAAAATTTAGAATCATAGAATTGTTTAGGTTGGAAAAGACCTTTAAGACTATCAAGTCCAACCATTAACCTAACTCTACCAAGCCCACTACAAAACCATTTCCCTAAGTACCACATCTACATGACTTTTAAACACATCCAGGAGTGGTTATTCAACCACTTCCCTGTGCAGTCTGTTCTAATGCTTGATAATCCTTTCAGTGAATAAATTTTTCCTAATATCAAACCTAAACCTCCCCTGGCACAACCTGAGGCTCTTTTCTCTTCCTCTTTCCTATCACTTGTTAATTCTAAGTAGAGACCAGGACCCACCTCTCTACAATCTCCTTTCAGGTAGCTGTAGAGAGTGATAAGGTCTCCCCTGAGCCTCCTTTTCTTCGGGCTGAAACAACCCCAGTTCTCTCAGCTGCTCCTCATAAGACTTCTGCTCTAGGCCCTTCAGCAGCTTCTTTGCTGTTCTCTGGACCTGCTCCAAACCTCACTGCCTTTCTTGTAGTGGGGGGCCCAAAACTGAACACAGTACTCAAGGTGTAGCCTCACTAGGGCTGAGTGCAGGGGAATGATCACTTCCCTAGCCCTGGCCATGTCATTTCTGATACAAGCCAGGATGCTGGTGGCCTTCTTGGCCACCTGAGCACACTGCTGGCTTGTATTCAGCCAGCTGTCCACCAGCACCCCCAGGTCCCTTTTTGCCAAGCAACTTTCCAGCCCCTTGTCCCCAGGCCTGTAGTTTTGCATTGGGTTGTTGTGGCCCAAGTGCAGGACCTGGCACTTGGCCTCGTTGAACCTCATACAGTTGGCCTCAGCCCATCAATCCAGCCTGGCCAGATTCCTCTGCGGAGCCTTTCTACCCTCAAGCACATCAACAGTTCCACCCAACTTGGTGTCATCGGCAGACTTACTGAGGGTGCTCTCTGTCTCCTTGTCAAGCTCATTGACAAAGATCTTAAACAGGAGTGGCCCAAATACTGAGCTCTGGGGAACATCACTTGTGACTGGCTGCCAACTAAACTTAACTCCCTTCCTCACCAGTCTTTGGGCCCCGCCCTCCCGCCAGTGTTTTACCCAGCAGAACATAAGCCCATCTAAGCCATGAGCAGCCCTTTTTCTTTTTGTGAGAATGTTGTGGGAAACAGTGTCGAAGACTTTACCAGAATCCAAGCAGACAACATCCACAGCCCTTCCCTCATCCATTAGGTGGGTCATCTGGTCATAGAAGATCAGGTTCACTGAGCAGGACCTGCCTTTCATAAACCTGTGGTGCCTGGGCCTGATCGCCTGGTTGTCCTGTATGTGATGTATAATGGCTTTCAAGATAATTTGCTCCACAGCCTTCCCCGGTATCAAGGTCAGACTGACAGGTCTGTAATTCCCCAAATGCTCCCTCCAGCCTTTCTTGTAGATGGGTATCACATTTGCTAATCTCTAGTCCACTGGGACCTGCCCGATTAGCCAGCACTGTTGATAAATGATGGAAAGTGGGGTGGCGAGCACATCTGCCAGCTCTTTCAGTACTCTTGGGTGGATCCCATCCAGACTTACGTAAGGCTAAGTGATGTTGCAGGTCGCTAACCATTTCCTCTTTGATTATGGAGGCCTCGTTCTGATCCCCAACCCTGTCTTCCATATCAAGGGGCTCAGTACCCAGGGCACACCTAGTCCTACTGCTAATGACTGAGATAAAGAAGGCGTTAAGTACCTTAGCCTTTTCCTCATCCTTTATGACTATGTTTCTTCCAATAAAGAATGAAGATTCTCCCTACTCCTCCTTTTGTTTTTAATGTATTTATAGAAACATTTTTTATTGCCTTTCACAGCTGTAGCCAGGTTAAGTTCTAGCTGGGCTTGGACCCTTCTGATTTTCTCCCTGCATAGCTTTGTTACATCTTTGTAGCCCTCATAAGTAGCCTGTCACCCCTTCCAAAGGCCATAAGCTCTCCTTTTGTTCCTGAGGTCCAGCCAAAGCTCTCTGTTCAGCCAGGCCAGTCTTTTTCCTGCCAGCTCATCTTTCGGGACACGGGGGGGTTGGACTAGATGACCTTTGGAGGTCCCTTCCAGCCCAGACATTCTATGATTCTACAGGGATGGCCTGCTCCTGTGCCTTTAAGATCTCATTCCTGACATGTGTCTAGCCTTCCTGAACCCCTTTGCCCTTCAGGACTGCCTCCCAAGGGACTCTTGTCAGTCAGTGCCCCCTCAAGTCCTTACTTCTCCAACAGTTGAGAATTCTATCTTGTGAGCACAAAGCATGAATAAGATCCCTCATATTCCCACACCCGTTCAAACAGAACAAGGTACAGCCTGGCCCTACCACCTAAAGACCACTGTTAGATTGTGGCAGGCTTTTGTTATCAGAAAGCATGCTGGTAACCATCAGGGGAATGCAGACTTCCACACTCTGGTTCCTCAACCTCTCCCACAGAAGAGCAGGCACTCACCTCTGCTAAGATTATGTTTTTTCCACTTGGAAAGGAATGAAGTTCCACGTTTGGAGACCGTGTATCATAAACATGGGAGTGCTGAAAAAAATAAAAATATATTCAAATGTATATTGTAAGGAATATTACTATTTTCCACAATGCAAATTAACATTACTGTTTATGTTGCATGCTACTTTACATGCCATTATTATGTTTTATAAAATCCAGATGTAACATACCAAGGAGGGAGGTTGTTTCTTCCCTGGTAGCGTAACATCCAGCGTGGGCTGCTTGTATCTGGCATAGTGGAATTTGGCAGGAGAGGAAGAGCTGAAGAGCAGATCAGATCCCAGCATAAAGCCTTGAGTGCCTTCATAAGAGCCTTGCACTTTAAAGGAGAATTCTTTCTCTAAGGAAGCAACACAAAAGCAGACACGGAGTAGTTTTCTCATCAATATTGAAAACGAAGGTTCTTACAGAGCCTGTCATGAGTGTGCTCTCACATTTCAGATCTGTTGGGTTTTTTTTTGTTGTTCTTATTTTAAGTCAATTGCTATAATAATATTAGCATATCATGATTTTAAAATAGCCGATGGAGACATAACCTCACTTGACAAAGATTTCTTGTCCTTTTTCTTCCTCTTCTTCTTCCTCTTCTCAACTACCTGAACTTCCAAGCAGCAGATTTTGCGAGACTGTAAGAGACATGAACAGTAAAATACCTTGTGGCAGGGAATTTTCTGGTCTGAGATTCTGTTTCTTAGTCTAAGCCCTTACTAATGTCAATATGAACATTGTACAGGCAGTGCACATTGTCTCAAGCAAAACATTTTGTCTCAACTACAATCTCAATTTTAGATGTTGGCTAGAACAGGAGGAATCTCTGAGAAACTGAATGCAGTCAAAACAAAGATGGAATTGCAGTGTGGATGAACAGGGCATGAAGAAGGAGGAGGTAAGGGCAAAGTGAAAAACTCCCAGGGTCCTGACAGAGATGCAGAGAACCGATTTAAACAAAAATAATGAGGAAGCAAAACTAATAAATGTGCAAATGGCATGATCAGAAAGTCCCTATGTAAAAGGTGCAATTACGAATGCAGGAAATGATGAGTACCTGGCAAGGGACAAACCCTGCTGCTTTGGCAACATGGGAGTTCAGAAGAGATGTCCAAGGGAGAACTCACTACTGCACCAATATCTCAGACCTAAACCACTCCCATGTGTTGCCATTGCAACGCCAGAGGGATGCCAGCATGGGAGATCTCCCTGCTGTTCCAGCATCAGCCTCTCCACAAGTGCCATCCACAAGGACATGTCATGAGGCAGGTGATGGAGTGGGAAGTCAGAGTCAGTGGCTGGCTTTTCTCAGTCAAAGGGTATGTTGGCCTGATGACTGTGAGTCAAGTGAAACAAGTGTGGCAACAGGACGAGAAAAATGACAAAACAACACTCACCACCAGTACTCCATTAGTAATGATGGTTTCAGGAGGGCCTGAACTAGGAAATAGAAAGAAAAATACATTTTTAATAACTCAGTATAATTACAGTATAATTCACGAGCCACACCCTTATCCTGATTTTCCTCTTGCTTATTTTTAGCGTGTGTATTGGATTTGAAAGAAAAGTCCCAGGAGACTTGCAGTACAAGTTTTGCCATTCTTCCCTGTCACAGCACAATCATCATCCAACCAGCTCACCTGGTCCTGGAGCTCAGCAAAAAAAAAAGAGAAAAGCTATTGCGAGGCCAAACCATGCAATGATTTTTTGCTAAGCCCAAAGCTGAGCCTGCAGATGGTTTCACAGAATCCACTTTTAAAAAAAAAAATCATGGGACAAAAAGGGCTCTAGATCAGAAATCCAATGCGTTATTCCATGTTGTGCTCTGAAGAGAGGTGAAGCCCGCTGCTGAACTCAGAACCATAAAAACCAGCAGACCCAGCATTCCACTCTTAAATAGTACTCGTTACACTATGCAGAGAAAAGGTTTTAGGGTGTTCTTTTTGTGTGGCTGAAGTTCATGGGAGGTCATCCTGGCACGCACCAATTCGTCACACAGCTCATAGCACAGATTCCTTGGGAAATCGTGTTCATCATCAGCATCATCAAGGAATCATGATGCACTCTGGACAATTAGACTAGATTACTTCATGCCTCTGAATTGTTGTTTCTTTTTGCCACAGATTATGTGGAATTTCATCTTTACTCACATGTTATCCAATGCAAATCCCACCTCTAGCTCTTCTTGTCTCTGGAAAATAAAGAAAGGAAAATGCTTTTGGCACCAGTCTACTGGAAGGTCTCACAATGTAAGTTCTCACCCTCACAATATAGGTACATATGCACTATTTGTGACTGGCAGAGCATTTAAAACAGAGGCACCCACCACCTCACACCTGTGTGTCTTGAGCCTTAAGACTTCTATTGATAGGAAGTTTCTGGATGGCTGTGATACCAGTTTTTAACAAAGAAAGCAGTTGTCCTACTTGCTTCTGCTGGGACACAAGAAACAGACCAAGGTGGAGGTGCTGTCTCATACCTCAACCACCAGCAGAGAAAGGGTCTGCTGAGAGGAGGAACTTTCTGGTGAAAGGAGGGGAAATGGTGACACGGGAAGCAGCTGTTGAAGATGACAGCCACTTGGTCTGGCAACATGTTTGAGGGCATTGGGGCAGAGGTCAATGACATTAAGGCCTGGTCTGTGGGGTGGTGGGGAAGAGTATAATCCCTAGGAGGAAGAAAGTACAGGAGAAAGAAGACAAAGGTGGGGACAGAAGGAATGCTGAACAGGTAAGTAAGATTATGCTGTAGATTACTTAGTTCCTCAGATTACCAACTACATTAAAGACACCAAACTGTTATTAATATAGGACAAAAACAAAACAAACCAAACAAAAAAGAAAATCTAAAAAAGTATGAGTTCTAGCTACTGTAGCTGTGCAAACACAGTAATGAAAAGCTTGGAGATAATACCTGTAAGGACCCAGACAGTAATAAACTGGGTTACAACTAGCTAAATATTTATATTTTTACCAAGGGCTAGTGGAAGTCCACGCACAACTCCACTGGTATTTTGGAGAGAAAGAAATAGTCAAATAAGGCATGTAATTATAATGAACTTCAGAGAGAGTTTGGGTATATGTAGGTAAGGTAATTAATCAACTGAACGGTGCATGATGGGCACACAAGATACTTGAAGGGAACTAGAAGAGGAAAGGGACGGACAGAACATACCAGGAGGTGAGAGATGCAACTTTCAGTCTTTCCCTGGACATGCAAAATAGGAATATTTCTTGTTGCCAAGCTGAATGGCAGGACTTAGACACCTTATTTAAACACCCATGCCACAGTCCATAATTAGCGACTGGTTTGGTTCAACATTTGGTTCCTATCACAGGGTTGTTATTTCCTAATGACTAGGTTAAGCAACAAGTTACAACAAAAAGCATCAAGTACTGGTGTAGACACACTCCTTGATCCTTGATGGGGGCAGGCTTACTAAAGTGACAATTTTGCAAAGACACTTGAATTCTGTGAGCCTCTGTGACCAACACTAGACACTTCCATGTGCCTACAGATTGAGATGTGAAGAGGCTTTCCCTTGTCAGAGTGAAACCAACTCCCTTGGGCAGTCCACACACAAGAAATAAAACAGAGAAAGATTTTGCAAGTAACATTTTAGACACAAAAGCAGACAAACATATTCTTGCCAACTTATTCCATCTCTTATTTCAGACCTCACCTGTGAATCACACTTGAAGTGCATGAAGACTTGCTCTCCCAGGGAAAGTTTGGCTATATCAAAGTACACTGTGAAGAGGTGGTCATCTTGAGTAACCACATCCTTATCATAAAGCGCCAGCTCCAGCACGTTCTGGGAGAAGAGGGGAAGGACTTTAGAAAATATGTCACATTTCATTCAAAGCAGGAGATCGTGGGGACAGGTCAGCTGCTGTGGTGAGTGGGAGGATGTAAAGAAAAAGAGCAGGAACAGAAGGAGGTGGAGGGGAAATCAACTCCATGTAGGCATCTGCCTACAAGGAGGAATGAGGGGAAATCAGAGACATCTCAAAGGTCATATTCTACCCGTGGCTGAGAGAGACATTTGTCTTTCATGGCATGGAAAACTGTTACAGGGATATATGTTACTTTCATGTCTTTCTGCATCTTCCCTTGCCTTTTGAGAAAATAACTTATGTCCCCTTTGCAGAAGGATAAAACCTGGCAGTTGCTCCTTCCTAAGCTCCTTCCCATGGTTAACAGGAAAGTCCCAGCTCAGTACCTTGACCTGACTCTGGATCCTGAAGTAGAAGGTTTCATTCCAGACCGGATCTTTGCAATTCTTGATGGTTTTAGTCTGAAATTTGTCAGTTGAAGCAGTTGGCAGCCACAGGCTCACATAGCAATCAGTCTGGCTTACTGTATGTTAAAAAACACAAACACATCTAAAATGAGGATTTGCTACAGAATAAAGGATAAATTGAACAACACAAAGCTTTGCTTTCAAATAGAGACACTATGATACATCATAACAGTTTTGTTCAACATAAACAGTTTACAATTTAGTTAATAGGAATGGAGAAAAAAAAGGACATGATTCTACTCTGAATTAACAGGATTAAAGATATAATAAATGAATTAAACCCAAAAGGTTTTCTCATTCTTTTATGTCATCAAGCAATCAGTTTAGCCCAGGATAAAATAGTTCAGGACAATGACAGCACCTTCAGCAAGGATTAAGGAAACAATGTGATAGTTTGTATTTTAGCCAGACAGCACATCAATAAAAAGCCCTAAACAAAGAAACAAAAGTGAGTCTTGTTTTCTGCAGAAGTAAAGCTATAATCTTCTATTATATTTCAGTTGCAGGCCATCAGAAGTGAACCTACAAAACGTAACAATACCTAACAGAGTTTTATCTATGAAAGCTGGTACCCAGGGATTCAAGCTATGATAATTTGGGTTACTTAGCCTTGAGAAAGCTTTAAGTAAAACCTAAATTTGAGGAAAGGCTCCTCCATCTTCATTATTTGCTCCATTATGCCAACTAGTTTGTGTCTTTTATACATAAATATACTCCAGAGGAAAAACACAGATCTTTCCACATTTCTTGCTTTCAACAGACTGCAGAGCTTCCTCTGCTCCCTTTGGGGATGCAGAGAAATGTGTGCCACAGGTACAGCTGTGACTTTATGGGGTTACCTCTGCACAGCACAGGGACAATGCAAAGAGCAACACAGTCTCCTAGTTGCTGGAAGCAGCATGCCAGCGAGAGGACTTTCTCCATCCATGGAGGAAATCTAGAAAGCACTTTTTCTTGGAGCAGGGTTAGCTGGTAGCCCATGAATGTTAAAGGGACCATACAGAGTGCTGCAGATACTTACAGACATCTGCCTGGTGAATATTTCTTGCTCTTATAACTCTTACAGTCAGTAAGTAACATAGAGATGATTCTACCTGCAAGAGAAAAAAACCAAACCAAACACCACACAAAAGAAAGGAATGAATGCTCAGGGTAGTATATTTGGAAGAAAGAAATTTTTAAAAGAGAGAAATATCCAAATCATTAACAATTTAGTTGCATTTTTCAATATGACTATGGAATAGCCAGTAAATTTATTTTCCTACTAATATCTAAATCAAGTACTAGACTGAAAGACTTCTCTACCTTTACAGCATGATATGTGGATTTGTGTTACTATAGAGAATTTACTTGCTTTCTGCAAGTAAAATTTCTAAAATCCAGCTGCACAGAGTGATAAGATTCAGACACAGCTGGGGAGAAGCCTTAATTGTTAAATTCTCAGTGTTACACATGTCCAGTCTCCTGGGCTATGGGTTATGATTTTCTCATATTCCTGCTCTTTTAAATGTACAGTACTCTGCATAGTTAACCACAGACCTCTGATCCCCACACTGCTTTTAAGGTCAGAGGAAGAGATCACTGCTTTGCCCTTCCACTATGCTACTTTCTATGTGCTTGTTTTTCATTTACAGGGACATAACTGCCCCCTTGAGCTGAGCTCAACTCTGACTTTTTGTTGTGAGAAGCTTTTCTCTAATTCTGAACCATGCAAAATCTTCATATCTGGAGCTGTTCTGCATAAGAACCATAATCAGTGTTTTATGCCTGGTAAGAAACTTTTGTTTGTTCCCTTTGGCTACCCTCTTTCACACTAGCTCATATCTCCAACATTAAGGCCTCACGGTTGATTTCTTAGCCTCTCATATTGCTATTCTGGTCTCATGTTAGAGCCCAAACATGAGTCTGCATCCCTCCTCCTTTTACCATTAAAAAAAGCTAAATACATACCATTAATCTCCATTTCCACCTAACCCTTTATTTTTACAGTCATGAAAAGGGGGAAAAGACACAATATACAGCAGAATCATAGATTATATGATTATAAAATTACTATTGAAAGACCATTGCTAGGGCTGAAGTGGCATTAGCATGACACTAACCTCATCAGTCCCACTGAGAAGAATGTGTGACACAGGTACTACAGGAAAGCAGAGTAGGACTTTTGCTCTAGTAGGCTTGTCTGAGCAAAAAAATCTGGTATGTACTGTGTTAATAATGTGCCATATTTCTCATTCATAAAAAGTGAAGTCCATCAGTATTCATAAGCTCGATGGAATATATGTCCATGTGATGAATCTCATAATGTTTAAACCTGAGTTATTAATGCATGCATCAGAGTCTAATGAATATATGTGGTTGAGACTGGGAGCAGTAGGCTAATGAAGAAAAAGGTAAAATTAGTCTCCTGGTAGCCAAAGCACCCCATTCTAAGAAAAAAAAACACCAGCAACATGCAAGCTGTTCAGGGTGTGCAAATCAAGGATGCCAAAACCACTGCTAAGAGTCCAGAGGGTACCTGTGGGAAGACCATTAAAGACACTTGTATCCTTGTCTAAAATCTTACTCCTAAGGCACAGAAACGAGGCAGAAAGTGTTCAGTAATTACAGAGCCTGTAACTGGTGCTTTGGAGAAGACACTTCCCTGGAAGGGCTCAGCTGAATTTTAGGGATCAAGTCCCCTGGAGCCACCTTCATGGCTTGTGGTGATCCCAAAGCACCAAGGAAGGGAACCCAGATTGAACAATGTACTCAGGTAAGTGGATGTCCCCTGCAATAACCAGGGAGCCTTGGCTTAGGCATCACAGAGGTATAAATAAAAAATGGCCAAAATCCCACCAGCAGTGTGAATTTTGCCTAAAAAGATTTGAGAGTTTTGGTTTGTTGTTTTTTTTTTTTTTTTTGAACCTGCCACGATCCCTGCAGTATAGAGAATTTTATGCATTTTAGGGCATATTTTCCCATTTTTGGGTTTTCCATTCAGTTACTCAACAGAGCACACCACTTGTTACTCAGCAACTCAGCCCCGATGGAAACAGAATGTGGGAGAGTTCCTAATTATTACTGAATAGCCTCAAACTGAAGAGGAAAAGGTCAAAAAAACCATTTTCAGCACATCTAGTCCTCTCATTTCCTAGAGGAAAGATTTCATATAATGCATCTGAAGTCTCCTGGAAAAAAACATTTATTTTTGTAGGGGCAAGAAGAAGGATTAATCCAGGAAATCAGGTGTTAAAAATCCACTTCAGGACTGTACCATACTCTTTGTGGGAGTATGTGGCACGATTTCACAGCTTTTACTACCTACACCAGCAGTAAATTTGCCCCTCTGCTTTAGCAAGACATGTGTTGTAGAAAGCCTGTTCAAACCCATCCTTGTAAAGCTAATAGTCTTGTTATGAACAGGGTTCATTTCTCATGTGCCAAGGACAGCAAACAGAACCAGGACTTTACCAAGAAGCAAGATTGCATAAGTGGAGTGATCAAAATGATAAGAGGGAGCTGGTTGGGTTGTAGGAGCTAACTAGACTCTCTGGCAGACGCTGAACCCTAATTCTCACCCAGGCTCCACCCAGCAGAAAAATCTGTTTTAGAGTTTTCTTTGGAAATTCTCCTCTGCAGTACCTTTGTAGCAGAAGTCCTCTCTTCCCCAGCAGGATTCAGCTGCATTATTCCATCTCCTGCCCGAGCAGTTGGAGTGACCAGCTCCTGCAACAAGAAGGATGAACGCTACCCCTGGGAAAAGCATCCTGCCTCTTAAAAGCAATCCTCATTGGGAACTGGGGACTGCAGAGCAGCAGGGAATGGAGCTGGTGGTCCCTGCTGGCTGTGGAGCCACGGCAGGTAGGGGTGTTGCCAGCTGTGCCTGGTGCCCCTGCCTGTGCTGTGCTTGCCCCAGGAAGCCCAAGCAGAGGCGTAGAAGCCAGGTAAGGTCCACCCTTTGCATGACACATGGGGAGGGAAGGCAGCTCCTAGCCCTGGCTGTTAAAGGAACAGCAAACCTGTCTCCCAGAAATGTACCCTGTCACGAATCGTTCACCTTGAAGAACATCTCCATGCCATTTAATATTTATTCTAAGGTTGCATATATCCCATCTCTAAAATGAAAACAAAGCCCATGAAGCACTGACTTTCTTCCTCCTGTGCAGAGTCATTTATGGTCAGTGGCAGGTCAGAAAAGCAGCACTCTCTTTGCAGTACAGCCAGCAGAACCAGCTGAGATCCCAGATGCCTTACTTTGCTCTGCACCCTTCTTACCTGAGACAAAACACCATCTTGCTCCATTGTGGTTGCTGTCACATGCACGTCCAGTGTTATCTCTGGCAATGCAATTTCACATCTCCTGGCTTCCACAGACACCAATACCTTAAATGTCTTGCATGCAGGTGAGCAACTGTTTTATAAACTGACTCAGAGCCCCACCTCTGCCTGATTTCTTAAACCCAGTTATTCCCCTCCCATTTTCTTATGCTATGAAGCTGAATCCTGTGGTTGAATAAGTAGGAAAAAATACCTTTGCCAGTACAGTAGATGAAGCATGCTGTTTGAGTCACTTTAACCCATACTGGCCAACGGCAGGTTTATAACTAATGGTGAGAGAAGCCCTTTTATGTGAGCACTGAACTTTTGACTTTGCAAGACCTCAAAGCCTATAGACATACATACTCTGCAATAAGATGCAGCAACACTACATTAATTAGATTTAGATTATCTGTGACAGTAAGAGATAGGATAAAACAGCTCATTAAAACCAAAGAGAGACAACACTACTCTGCTCAGACTACACTGGTTCCTGCAAAAGCCACTTTAAAGCTTTCTGCAGTACCTGTCCATGCAGTCCCAGGTCTAGGAGGGCAGAGCAAACACACACATATGGTGGTTTGTACCTACTCAACCTTGGTCCATCAGCACTGAGTCTCTCCTCAAGTCATTGTATTCTTTCCCCCCTCTTTCCTATGGCTTGCTATTATTATTTCTGTTTAGATGAAGAGTCCTGAAGCAATGACTCTCCTTAGCTTAGCCCCACGCTCTGTGAGCCCTTCTGCACCACTTTGCAGCTCAGACTGACCCTGGATGTAGCCTAGCTGCATTTAAACACCTGCATCTCCCCCCGTGAGCCCTGCCAGCCCGAGGCAAAGCTCAGCACCAACCATACACCACCCTCCACGCTGTCCTCAGCACACCTTGCAAAGCCACCACTGCTGCAGGACATCCATCCCTGGGAGCACCCAGATGAACCCTGTGACATCAAAACTGGCACAGCTCCCAGCTCGCTGCAACAAGGTTAAAAAAGGGCAGACACTGACTGATGTATCTTCTGCAGATCATAACAGATCAAGATCTCTGGAAGAAAGGAAGCCAGAGGATTCCAAAATACTCTCCCAGTACATGGTCTATGAGCAAAAAGTTACCCATTCCCTGAGCATTCTTGAGCTTACTGGTTAAATGCTGCTACCAGCCAGCACAGTTCCCCCTCATGCATTCCCATGCAAAACAGTGTCAACAGTCATCCTGGTCAGCTTGGTAGAATAATTTTTGCCATAGGCTATATTATTTCACAACACTGTGAAGGGCTGAGTCCACATCCGTGGCATGTTTTCTCCATTTGCCAGCTGCAATGATGTAGCTTGATGAAATGCATTTTTCCTTAGGTCACAGAAAGCCCTTGGCAATATTGGCATCTTTCAACTGTAGTTAAAGACAGGGACTGGTTATGACATCTTGGAGAGCTGAGCTATCAATCAGACTGTCCACCAGGATTGTGGCTCTGAGGCTGCTGCTTCCACAGTGCCAGTGGCCAAAAAGCTCTTGTTTTCACAAGTAACATTGGCAATCCACATCAGAGACAGGCCTTGCAGGAGAGAGGGACCGTGGCTCCCTTTGCTCCCCTGCAATCTGTCTCTGAGACTTTCCTTCATCCACAATGCTCACAGCAAACACTTGGTATGCTCTTGTGCTCTTTGCAGAGATAACAGTTTTGTTTTCCTGGAACAAGGAACACACTGTGAACCTGGAGCATATTCCTGGAATGCCTGAATATGTGGAGCAAGGCAGAATTTTCATTTTGTGAGCAAGCCTTTATTGTCTGGTTTTGTATACATGAAATATTTGCATGTAAATAACATTTCCTTAGAGCTGAAGGTGGCATGAGTTTATGGCTAAAAATACTTTTTATATTTTCACACCAGAGATTTCAGGTTCAAATGGAGGCAGTACCCAGGGTTATTTAGTCAAAACCTAAAGAATTTAAAAGATCAATATTTATGCTCTGGTCTTTAGGCTTGCAACATTAGGCTACAGTTGCACAAAAAAGTAACGTTTAGTTTGACATCATAAATGACAAAAGTGTTGGCAAAAGTCATTGTGAACCAATTAAAGATAATTTGTCACTGTTTCTTGCTAAAATGAAAATCCTCAGAGTATCATTTTGCACTAAGTCAGACATGTTATTTGGCTGGAAATGAAACCTGTTGGGTTGGGTTCCCTGGGCTGACGAGGTAGGCGGTCTCCTAAAAAGAAGCTATGTTTCAAAACAAAGGTATTTTGTAAAATACTAACATGAAATGTTTCAACTTACCCAAGCATCTTCCTTGATTTATTTTAGTTGTAGATTATGACATCTAGCTGATAGATTAGGTTTTTTTCCACTGTATAGACTCTTTGTTCAAAGTTTTCCCAGTTGTCATTAGTACACAAAACTTATTAGTAAAAAAAAAGTGTATTTTCAATTTCACTTGCTCCTGGAATGCAAAGGTTGTTATGGATTTGTAGTTTTTACAGCTCACCCTCAGCACTTTCAACAGTTCAGAAAAGCCACTTTCCATAAAATGGAAAATAAAAGCAATTTAATAATGCAGACCCACAAGTGTTACTGGTGGGTTTGTGCTAGAGCCAATGGAGGGTCTGTTCAGATTGTTCTAAGGTGGTCTTAGTTGTTATGGATTAACTCACTCTTGCTTATCTGCACAGTTTGAAGAGGCAGAAATAAGCAAATCATAGAATCATAGAATGTTTTGGGTTGAAAGGGACCTTTAAGAGTCATCTGGTCCAAACCCTGCACTGAGCAGGGACATCTTCAACTAGATCAGGTTGCTCAGAGCCCCATCAAGCCTGACCTTGAAATAAGCACTTTTAATGAGCTTATGTCCTAAACAGTTTAAACAAATTGCATTGTGTAAAACAACAAAGTTTTCATTGTCCAGAGGAAGTTAAAATATTTTCATCTCAAGCACTTTTTCTTTTTAATTGAAGAAAACAAGTTTAATATGAGCACTGGGAATAAAAATCCCTGGGTACTTTATTTTAAAAGCTTAAAATAAAATGTTGAATTTTTATATACTGTCTCCAAACAAAACAATCAAAACTGACACCAATTCACAGGAAATTCTGATGTGCCCAAACTATACCTTTCATTTCATAAAATTTTTTACACGAAAAATCTTATGCCACTTCCTCCTAAGTGGGTCCTTCCTGTCTGCATACGATTCATTCACAGCCCTGGAGAGCCCAGGAGGTGGACACAATTCGTGGGGCTGGCTGTGTGCACACATTTGTCCCTCTTAAATTTCTAACCTCTGCTCTTCAGGACACTTGCAAAACTGTTGGCCCAGGGATCCATCACCAGCTTCCACTTGTGTCTCAGCTTTTCTTCATTTTCCAGTGTTGGATGTACCTTGTGTTCCATGAAGAACTGCAGAGAGCAGAAGTTTATGCCCCCTTCTTATAGCATGGTGTGCTGGCTGGATTGCATAGCTGCAGCACTGTGGTGGTAAAAAATTGTTTTCCTATGTGTCATAAAATAAGTTAGGCTTACAATAACAGTATTTTTTAAAAAAATCTAACAAAGATTTAAAATAAAGAGTCTTCTACACACAACCTTAATTTAGGGAACAAAACCAATGTAGTAAAAAATTGTTTTCCTATGTGTCATATAATAAGTTAGGCTTACAATAACACTATTTTTAAAAAAAAATCTAACAAAGATTTAAAGAGTCTTCTACAGACAACCTTAATTTAGGGAACAAAGCCAATGAGAAAATATCCTAGGCAATGCCTTTGCCTATAGAGGCCACTTCTTGGGAATGGAAGAAAAAAACCCAAACCAACCACAAACCACTGAGCCAACTGGGGTAGTTTCTTCTGTAGTGCAGAACAGCTCGTGCTGCCAAAGCTATGTCCTTGCTGTGTCCTAGAGTGGGAAAAACTCCTCTGAGAAGATGGGGGCGGCTGGGTGGGTGATCAGCAGAAGTTTTGCCTTCTCCTCTGCATGGCTATCTGCAAGGCCTGCATAATTGTCTGTGAGTTGTTGAGGATGTTGTATTCTTGTTCAGCAGCCGGCGGTAATTCTCATCCGTGTACCTCACTGAGAACATGCAGTAAGGGGAAAAGCAGCTGGTCAAGTCAAGTTTTCCTTCCTCCATCTCTGAGCAACAGCGCTTGACACCTGGACAGAAAGAGAAGTTGCTGCTGTGGTGTGATACTTACCTCAGTCAGTGGCCAGCTGTCCACAGCAGCCCAAAGAAGGGGACTGAAAGAAAATCCATAGGGTTTAAATGCACAAATAATGCAGGTCATGTGTCCCCACCCCTAGTCAAGAGAACGTTGTGTGTACAAAGTGATGAGGACAGCATTGTGGTGGTCTTCTACAGCTTACTCATAAGCATCCATCTCGTTATATCAGTCAAGGATATCAGCCTGAAAGGAGACCCCAATAGCCATTGCTGGTGCACTGCAACTCTTAACCTGAGCAGCTGGGACCTCTACAAACCCCCGCTGAGAGAGAGGAGTTACTAGTGACAGATTAGAATTTAAGTGAGAAAGGAGCAATAGAAACATATGGAAAATGAAAGATCCTGAATGCAGTCTCAGGGTGCCTCCCACCAGGATCCATCTCTGTCTTTCCATTTCTTGTGTCTCCCAAATCCCACAAAAGCAGAATTTTAGACCTTACCTCCCTGCTACCAAGAAGCAAAGCAAATACATTGTAGTAACTGGCAGTAAAGGAGAGGAATAAAAGCAGGTGGCCTGGCAGAAAAAGAATGACAGGCCCTGAGCACAGGAGAGTGACCAAAATGACCCCATGGCTGATGCTGTGCCAAAAGGAGAGACACTGATCTTGACATTGCAAAAGTTCAGCCTGAAAGCCAGGTTCTTTCCCCCATGAAACCAGCCAGCAAAGATAACCAGCAGCAGAGAAAGAAAGGATCTGTCCAAGTCATGGAAGAAGGTAGTGGTGTCTTTTGCTCTGCCACTTGTGACTTACCAGGTGCTTTGTACTCTTGGAAGGTATCATTCACGAGGGGAAGAAAAATCACAATTGGACATCCTGGTGTATCTGAATCTTGGAAGAGGTAGCACTCCTTCAGATTTTTCTTATCTTCATCAGTCAAAGAAACTTTGGGGAATGGGATTTTCTGCTCCGAGTAGTATTTGCATGCCTTATCTAGAGTCTGGAGTATCACAGAAAGAGTCAGCACTGGAATTCAACTTATCTTACAGCCCCTAAACTTGTCTAGTATTATGGTTTAATGATACAGATCCATTGGGGGAGTTCCTTCTTATCAAGGGTTACTCTACACCTAATTACCACACATAGTAAGCAGAATGCTAATCACAAACCATAAAGACAATTTGAGAGTTACAGAACTGATCCAGGGCACTGCCTCTTAAAAAAAAAATTGAAGCAATTTGCAGATGTTTAGGGTCCAGTACATAGTTTTAGTAAGGGAGAGAGCTTGTGTTTAACATATTGTATACAATCAATTAGAAAAGAGAACTATAACGAGGAAATGTTTGAGGTATCTTATTATGTGTTCAGAAGCCAGGAGATAAGAAAGTCCAGTTTGAACATGCAATGATGTCTCTACCTGTGCAGGCATTATGGCACAGTGTTAGTTGAGACTGATATTTTTATCAAGAAAGTCTGAAGTACTAGCTTATACTGTATCTTTTCCCTGAAATTTTTAATGCAGTATCATGTCCTACTATGCACTGTATTACTTAGTCTACATCACCTAATTGTGGACACTATCAGAAAGGAAATAGTTTCTACTTAAATTTGCAGCAGCCTTTCTTCATTAACTTAACCTAGACATGTAATGAAGCTTCATTACATGTATGTCTCATGCATCATATGGCTTCTCAACAGGAGCACAACTGTTCACATCCCCAAAAAATAATTCCACTTAAGTGGGACAAGGTGCTTAATAGTGAGTTTCCAACTAACCTCAGCTGCTGAGATATAAAGACACAAATTTCTCTTCTGGAAGGCCTTACAGACAACTTATTAGTTGTTAATTAGGTGACTAATTAACTTTATTATCTCCAAGAAACTGGAGTCTCTACAAGAAGATGCTTGTCATTGAATTTTCCTAATAACATCTTATTTGTCAGCCAAGAAATGATCTGCCTCTGACTTTCTACTTAACCCCTTTTATATTCTAACTTAAATCAGGAGAAATTGCATCCTATCTTTATAGGGTCTGGAAACCTGCTTGATGTAGCATAAAGCAGAAGAGGCTCTTCCCAACGTTCTGATGTCAGGCTAGCCATTCACAAGCAAAATGAGACAACACAGGGTAACAAGATCCTCCTCACCGACGTGTGTGATCCAGTGGTGTAACTTAAATATATGATGACATCCACTTCCCTCTGTGGCCTCAAAAGGGGTGCACAGCTCGTATTGATGAAGAATCCAGCATCGATCATGCCCAGGTGATCAGGATTTTGCATCAGCTGGTTGGGACGTGAGTCTAACACGGTGTCTAAAAGGAAAATATTATTTGGAGTGAGAAATTGCCTGTAAGAATTTTAACTGGAAAAAGAAACACAAGGTGGAACTGACTGTCCCACATGCCTGGTTTCAATTATTTGCCACGCTACTACATTGTCAAATAGGTGTGGGAGAGACTGCAAAATGCCACCTAAGTTCATGTTCTGAAAAATCTTGTATGTTGAGATTCCAGGCAGTATATTCCAGTAACTTGTCATTCTCACCAGTGCCAATAAGCTGCTTCTAATACTTAACCTGAATCTGCCTTGTTTCTTTTGAATTGTTTCATCTTTTACCCATCATTGATTTGGAGAACAAGATACTCCCACCCCCTTTTAGAATTCAGATTTATGACTCCCCCCCAAAACCCTTCCTTGGACTGCAAAGCCCCATTCCTTTCCAGCTCATTCTTGTAGGTCACATTTTCTGGGACATTCCATTTGCATCTGAAGTTAGCTTAATTTTGTCAGGACTGTGACTCTCTGCCGTGTTCACTCTGCTCTTTGTTACTTCAAATTTGGCTCTGCCAGCTGCAAGCATACCCTATAGTTCTGGATCACAGAGATCTCAACTAAAGCAGATAAAAACATGCTTATATTTAAAAACAGTCTTAAATATCTGGAAACATTGAAATGTTAGACTCTCCTCTCCATTTAAAAATGTTCATTCATGAGAATTTCTCCCCACACACCCCAAACCTGACAGGCTCTTTCTTAAATTCCCCACCCCAAAACCATCTGACAGTGATGCCTGATCAACCTAGGTCAAGTCTCCATCACCTTTCCATTGACAGAAGTGTTCATTCTCCATGTAGTTGTTGTGCAGCTGGTAGCCCTTCAGGAAGTTGTGGTACTGGGCGACGGAGAAGCGGTCAGTCAACGCTCCCCGAAGGGCACTGGACAGGGGACCTGGAGGTGTGTACATGCGAGTCCTCAGCTCGTGGGGTCTTGTAGGCAACACTGGGTCTTCATCTAGAGGAGGGGAGACAAATTGGTGAGCCGTTTCTTAATCAGTGTTTATTTCTGGTTGTCCTGGTGTGTGGGAGATCTCAGGGGTTGTTCTGGGATGAGGCACTAAAGGCACGAAAACTGTTCTGAAGGAGAGGAATGGCTGTTGAGGAAAGCTCTGATGATAGTCTTAAGCTTTGGCCTGAGGACAGCTCCTCAGAAGTAGTGTTTAGTTATGGTAAAAATACACCTTAAGGGAACTAAGCAATTTGGAGAACATCATGTCAGAAAGAAAGTTACACATCCTCAGAGGAAGATACCATGAAATAGAGACAAGCATGGAGAAAACAGGGCTGAGGCACAGGCTCTCACTCACTCAGCTGGCTAACAACAGGACATCATGAGATCTATTGCAACAGTGGCAGCTTCTACCTGACAATCACCCATAGCTACATGAGCATATGCTTAATCAGAACAACGAGAGCATCCCAGGCAAACCTGGGACATTAATATTTAGAAACTACAGGAAGTTAGCAGGGTGGCTCCATGGCAGTAGATGTGGGTGACAATGGCACAAGGTGTGGTTCCTTGAAATCACAACCTGCTTTGCTGGACCTAGTGGCTGAAGGTGCAGCAGGAGAGACTCGGTGGTTTCTGTGATTGCACAGATGTATTTCTTTATTTTCAGGATGTCTGTAATTATAGTTGCTATCATATTAAATGATTCAGCAACAAAACCATGGTTTCTATATTGCTTCAGAAAATACCCTCTGGGCCTCATTTATCTTTGTGCCAGGATGAATCTAATGCAGTAATCACTGTACTGAGTAATAAAATAAAATCCCAGGAAATATTGATTAGCCAATTGATATTCAGGTTTATTCTATGCACAGGCAGTTAAAATAACTTTATCCTCTGCTGCTGGTTCTTGGTTCTGTATGGCTGAGTGAGAATGAGTAATGACGTTTCTTGAGGAATGTGTGACCCCTCTAAAACTTCATCTTAAGGTCAGAACCTTTTAATCAGTAGGGTTTAAGAAATCTAGTAATTACAGCAGCATTACCTTGATTGACATCTTAGTCTTTAGGGTGGGAGGGAAAGTCTCTATCTCTTAGGAGGATCCTGTCATGCTGGCTTCATTGTAGTTGACAGGATGATACCAAAAGACATCCAGATTAAGTGGCCATAAATGAAAGGTTTAATATTTTCTCACCAACTTCTTCTATTCTGTCTTGGGTCCATCTCTTCCAGAAGTCCTCTGAACTGTGGGACAATCCCCATATTTGTAGTAGGTTCACAGAAAATATACTGCTCCACATACCTATAAAAACAATTAAGGGAACACAAAGATGCATTCTAACAAGAAACTGCCTTTCTTCTATTTCACCTCCTGGATTACTTTTTTAAGGGGCTTAATTCAAACATTTCTAAACTTTTGGGCTGTTAAATTCCTCTGAACTTTCTGTGACACTGGTCCAGGTCATGGTACAGTCAGTTCTGCACCTAACCTACTGCATGGCTCTGCTGCAGAGTTAGTAGAGAGAAGAATGAGGGAGAAGTAAGGGAGAAAAAAAAACTCACACAAGAAACTAAATAAGAGCTCAGATAATGCAGACATCACAAAAACATCCCTTCTATCCCTGTCTTCCTCACTCCAGCTTATTTACTTATGCAAGTCAGCTTTCATAAACCCTCATTTTTTTTTCACAGGGGGATGAACTGACACTTTAGTCATTTGGTTTGTTAGAGAAGGTCTCACACCACAGCATGCAAAGGCTCACAGAGCTCCTGCTCCACTGTGCACTCTTCGCTCCACCCAGGGCTGCCCCTCTTTGCTTCCCCCCCAAAAAAGTGGCTCAGTTGACAAAACACAATGCCACCATTTCATCTGCTGCTGTAAATTTAAACGTGTTCTACCACGTATTCAGTCTATCACAACTGAACTTCTTCATTTTCAGCAGGGACAGAAAGCAGTACAGCATGCACAGTATGTAGAAAATTAATTTCCAGTTGTGGACCTGGTCAAAATGCCTGGCCCAAGAAGTGGTATTTTAAAGATATTTGTTATGATATTTATTATTATGGGACAATTTAATATCACAGCATGTTTACTGAAACCAAAGAGCTTCTAAGCAGCATGAATGTAAGAAGAGATGACTGAAACCAAACTCACACTGCTCTGTGTTCACCTGCCAGTGAGTCTGACTCTTGGGTTATTATTTGGTTATAGTTACTTTTACACACAACCCATCAGTACAAGTCAGGGACCAGTTGCAGAGATTCAGAAACTGCTTCTGGTCTCATTTTTCATCCTGAGCAGCCTGCATCTTTCGTAGATGGGATTCCCTACGTGGAGTTGAAGTTAAACCTTGCAGTGGAAGCACAGCTGCAGGCTTCCTGCTGTCTCAAAAGTTTCCTAAGCTGGAGTGCAGAATTCACAGCAGAATTCGAAGAATAACCAAAGAATTCAGAACTATTCGTTACAGTGAAAGAATTAAGAAGTTTTATCTATTCCATCAGTAAGACACAATGTTAAAGAGTTTGTGTGTACCAAGACAGTGGCAAGAAACTGAAAAAAAAAAGATGTGGGATTTTTTACTGTATTCTTTTGGATAAACTATACCACCCACCCCATTTTCCAGCAGGTGATATCACAGCAGAATTTAGTATGTTAGACCAGAAATATCCACCCTCTGGTTAACAGTGTTGCATCCCTCCAAAGCTTCTCTGTGCCAAGACAAGAGAATACATCACCTTGCAGGTAGCAGATGCGGGACTCGGGGAGCTTCTTTAAGAGGCGCCCCATGAAGAACTCGCTGCCAAAATGCTCCGTGCGAATGAAGGCACCATACTTCAGAAGTCCCACCTCATAAGGGGTGAACTCCACCCACTCTGCAATACAGCCACAAGAGGACACTTAGAGAGCTCTCAGCTGGGTGTGGAGAGAGGGTCAGCCAGGGCATATGTTGGTCTGACTTCTTTTTGCCTTTGCAAAGCCCTGCTCATCAAGGGCCACCAGCAGGGCCAGGCAGCTGAGCTCAGCTTTGTGATGATGGGGATGCAGGAGCAGTTAGGCTGCTCATGGTGGTGCTGCCAAGGGCACAAAGTGTAGGCCAGGAGCACAGCAAGGCTCCAGCTCTCACACTCCCTGTGTGCAAGCAGCAGTCCAGGCTTCTCCAGCATGCAGGAGGTTTCACTCTGCCCTTGCATACACCACCTCTAGGTGAAAGTACTTCCTTTGCTATCAATACAGTTCATTTAATTCCCCTTGAATAATCTGGTTATATACAAAGACAGGTACTCAGCTCTTCAGAAATTAGAGGGTTTTTTTTGTAAGATGACAACTATACTCTTTATGTGTGGTAGTAGGAAGACAGAACTGGTCCTTGACTTTCATAGATAACCTCTCCAGGTAGAGTGTGGTTGATAGAACTGCAGTGTGAGCAAAGACTGGGTCAGAAAGATCACAGACCACAATTTGTTTTACATTCAGAAGTGGTTCATTTTTTCACCTCAACCATAAAAAAAAATTTGATCTGAATTTCTTGTCTGCCTCTCCTCCTCCAGCTGCCTCTCCTCATAGGAAGAAAAAACCAACCGAAACAGTGAGCAAAGCAAAAGATTCAGTTGGGGGTAAACTGGATGCTTTCCTAAATTTTATCATAATTATGTGGTCTTTCTTCATACTGAAATTTTAACTGGGCACTGACAAAAAGCAGAATTTAATTCTCAGACAGTCCCAATACTATTTATTCTAGGTGGATCAGATAATATTCCCCAAATAGATTTTATGGCAGGATTTCAGCTGTATATGTCTAGACAGTGAAATGCTGACCTCAGAAAGCTCTTGTATTAAAATTATAAGGCATGGAGGTGACGGTTTATTTGTCCAAAAAGCAACTAGCACTTCAGGACTGTTTTCTCCAAGCACTACTAATCAGAGAAGGGTAAATCACAGGAATTCATTTGCCAGTTTTAGCCCCCCAGGATCTGAGACATCATCCTTACCTTTGAAATCATTGGTGCTGTAGCTGTCCCGGACGCTGACTGACACATAGATGGGCAATGGGTTCTGGCCATCACACAGAGCTTCTTGCTGGTCTGAAAGTTTGTGGGGGTCTTTCTGGTATTGAAGAAAAAACACGATGTGAGAACAGATGGAAACGATACCTGGTGAATTCAGTTCAGTGCTGGAGGAGCCAGGCAGCTCTGCTCCCAAGATGCAGGATGGGCCATGGCAGCTCCAGTGCACAGAGCACTGCAGGCACCTACCCACCAGCAACAGACCAGTCTCCCAGAGTCCAGTATGGCTTTGTGAATGGGTTCACAAGGAGGCAAGGAGAGGGAAATCTACTTCTGCATACATCTGTACATACTAGAAGGTGCGGCCCTGGCAAGCAGAAGGGGCAAGCTGCCCCTTAGGATGAGGATTGTAGGGAGCAGTCTTTGCTCTTCTGGGGCTGAAGGAAGCCCCTGAGCATGCTGGCATTGAGTTTCCTTCCTCAGTACACAACAGCTATCACTGCCCAGCCTTGCAAGGGGACTGCAATTTGGCAGCAAATTATTTGCATCCCACACAGCTTCTTTTCTGGAAAAACATATACTCATTGAGGAGTTTTGTAAGAAATATAAATCCTCAATCACTAGTACCCTCCCACCTCTCAAGTGCCAAAGCACACATCCTTGAACTCTGGTCTGGCTGGAGAGGAGTGGATTTGCTGCACTGTAGGGGTAGAAAACACGTGAAATAATAGAAAAGAAAATCTGTTATTGCTTGTAAAAACTATTATCACTTTAACCAGCTACTGCCTGAGCAGTCCTCCTCAGTACAGGTAAAATTGGCATTTGCTTCCAGTGTACCTGCAGATCACATTACCTGCCAGTGGATGCAAATCACCAAGCACTTCACAGGTTTCTTACTTGTTTCAGATGGTTTTCACACTGTTGAGATTACTCTGCTTTGCATCTTGAATTCTTTTTGCATGAATAAGCCATATCTTAGGCATGCTGCCTGAGATTGCCTGCTCTTCTACTTAAATACTATTCAGAGTTCAAATGGCTGCATCCACAATCTGGTTTACTAACATGTAGGATGCATCTCTTCCTACGTAGACTGTTATAAGAAATTTTTAAAAAACCTGTTTCTTGGCATGGAGAACTCTGCTGTATTTTGAGGCACATTCTCTGAAATGGTGGGAGAGTTTCTTCTCCATGTACTACGAGGAAAAATAAAAGGTTCTCTAAGAAATGGAATAGACATCATACCCCATCATTTAGTAAGTACTCAATCATGAGCCCCCAGAGATCTATAAATGATGTCCTGTATCCTTCTTCCTTCCTCTGACAAAGCTGCTTGTTGTAGTACTTCATGCGATCCACGGAGAAACAGCCCAGCTTGCACTTGGTGGCTTGTTTCTGGGCTTCACCAATGTGAGAGTCTAAGTCTTTCTGTGACCAGTAGGCATCTCTGTATAAGTTGGCCATAGTCCTGGAGAAAGTTAATGCAAACAGCAAAAGTCAAAAGGAGCAAAAAAAGACATAGAATTTGGTGCCTTTGAGGAGGTTTGCATGTAGGGATTCACTGCTACTCATACATGCTCTGGTTTGGCTGCTCCAGCCAGCAAAATGAACACTCCAGAGCTTCTTGGATTGTTTTACAGATGACCCTGAAGGATAAGGGGGTTTTATTTATGTTCTTCCCATTTTTTTTAAACACAACTGACAGCAGCTGAAGGGATAAAATTGCCAGGTGTGAACATAGGCACATTTCTGAAGCAAAAATTAGGCAGAAAATGATAATAAAATTTCTTTGCTTGCTTTCAAATGAGCAAAATGTTTGAAACGTTTTCAAACATTTTTTGATTTATGGTTTGATTTATGGTTTTAGGACCATGAATCAGGTCACACCAGCAGCTGTCTCTTGGCTTTGTATCACTTAATGTTAATCTTATGGTATCACTTTGCTTTGTTTTAATGCCATCCTCCATTTTACCAGTCTTCCCTGTGTGGGTCCATTGGATGTTGGGCAGTGGTAGGTCCTGTGAGCAGAGAATGTTACCCAGGGGAACTCAGTCCTTGCCCAAACTGGCAGGTTGCAGGGACAAGTGTACACTGCCCTTGGTTTTCTCTGTGTTATCAGTTAGAAAGCAAAGCCAGTCTCAGAAGTCACTGGGAACAGGAGCAACTGGGACATCAGTGGATGGAGGAAGAGGCATGATGCTGTGGTCATCCACAGTTACATCTGCAGTGCCTGCTTACTTAGAAACCATTTTGACAAGTGTAATTGTCATATACACGTTTAACTGCTGCAGATGTGGAGCTGAAAAGCACAGTAAAGAGTTGCTAATAAAAAAATTAGTGCCTCAGATCTAGTTAATATTTAATGGCCTGTTACTGAGAAACAGTTTGTTTCTACAGCATTTGAAGAAAATCTCCTGGTCTTGCCTGCTTTCTCTGTAGCAGTGCCACCATAAGTCCTGGCCAAGCCTCCTGCAGGAGCTGACTTACCACGTGGTGCCAGACAGCCCACTGATGTATGTTACACAGTCCAGGAGGTTTAATTTCTTGAGTCCCATGAGGCTGCCATACAGTCCTGTCATTGACTTCAGTCCTCCACCCGTGGTGATGATTGCCACGACGGGGACCTGTTGGGCAGAGAAGGATGGGACATTCACACTGACAGCAGCCAACATCACCTCCTAGACTGCAACGGGGTCTGCCCACCACACCCAGCCCAGGTCCTGAGCCCAGGGGCTGGGTCCCCTTTTAAAAGGAAAGGCTCCAAACCCAAGCAATGGCTGCTACTGCTGCTTCCCCTTGGATAAACATGGGTTCAGAGCTTAGCTTAAATCTGGGTTCTTGCCCATCTCTAGGGCAAACAGGGGCACAGATGAAGAAAAAGAAACTCTCCTGTAGAGGCCACAGTGTATTTTTTCTACATCTCCCACTCCTTTGCCACTTTTTTAATGATTTCACACGTCTACTACTACTGTATGAAAATCCACATGCCAGCTTCATGAAGAAATACACTCAGTTCACAGCCAGTGTTGTTTAACTACCCTCATCAATGCTGTTATTCTTCAGTCAAGTTAACTTTATAATAAATTATATCTATTTTAAGGAATTAAATTATATTTATTTTAAGGAATTTCAAAACTGGAAGTAAGGGAAGACATTCTAAGAAGCACTCAGAGCTGTTTACCCTAAACTCTCACAAAATGATGACATTTGAACAAGGGAAGAAATCCTTGCTATGTAACGTATTTAATATGCACACAGTATTTCTGAACCAAGCCAGTTATAGCATAGGATGGCAGAAATGAACACACCTCAAACCTGGAAAATTCCAAATGGACACTCACAACAGATACAACCACTGCAATTAGAATTTCTTGCAATAGCAAACCTTGGCAGTAGGAGCAAAGGTATTTAAGACACAGACAAGCTGGGACCCGTACAGTAGATACATGTGACCTGTTTGGCTGACCACTCATCTAGAAGTTGAAGGCACTAGAAATTCAAGAGCTACCTCTGCCAACACACACGTACTTCAAAATCTTGTAGATCTTGCTGTAGGTGAAAAACATTTTTCAGGGCACTGGCTACATATTTCTTCCTTTTCCCCAGGAAAACCTTCTCCCGTGAACACAAGCCAAACCCGAAGCGCATGTCCAGGTCTCGGTGGCATGAACAATTGCTAAGATAAAAAACAGGCACATATTTTATTAAGACACCCATATCAATCTTAGGACTTAGATCAAAATAATCTACAATACCCATCCCTTCAAACAGGGTAACACAATGTGACAAGAGCAAGAGAGAATGATCTAAAAGTAAGAAAACGTATTTAAATCAATAAGCTTAATGAGCAGCATTATATCCCTGGTGTCTGGTGAGAGGATGCAAGGGGATGGCTTAAAGCTGTGTCAAGGGAAGTTCAGACTGGGTACTAGGAAAAGTTCTTCACTGGAAGGGTGGTCAAACACTGGGACAAGCTCCCCCAGGGAAGTGATAATGGTCCCAAGCCCAGTGTTGTTCAAGAAGTGTTTGGATGACTCTCAGATATCTGGTTTAGCTTCTAGGTTGTCCTGTGTGGAGTCAGGAGTTAGACCTGATGATCCTCGTGGCTGCCTTCCAACTCAGGATATTCTATCTATCTATGACTAATTGATGGAGAAACAATGTACAATATGTACAAATGAAACAAAATGTTTATTTAAATATTTTAAAAAGAAAATAATTACAAGTTTAGAAAAAGCTGTGCAAATGGTCAAATGTGAGCCCATAGATTCCTATTTCAAGGGATTTTTTTCTTTACTCATTCTAAATCTAAAATAAAACTGAATTTTCAAATATTTCCCTTTCCAATGTGAAGGCAAAGTCTCTTTGCTAGCAGCTCGCGTGGGAGCGCATCCCCCTCTAGTGGTGAGCATCCCTGGGGAGGAAACCCAGCCACCCGCCTGCCAGCCATGCCTGGCCCTGGTCACCGGACAGATGACCTCGGTGACATCCAGCATGGGTCACCTGGAGGGGCTGAGGTGGGTCACTGAGTTTAGTGGGACAGGATTTCACCCCTGCTGCTCTGATCTGTCTGCACTTGCACAAGCTGTCTCATGGGTCAACGCTGGCTGTTCTATTTCATGACAGCCTTGACTCAAGAGCTGTAAAATCCAATATTCCTCAGAGGAATATTTCATTTGCCTCTATTTTGAAATTTAACAAGTAATTCCTTAAAACTCCACTGTTGTAGCTTATTGCCCAGGGCATTTGTGCCTTTCCACTCACTAACCTCCTTCCTGTCTCTTCCTGGACTGTGCCTACAAGACACGAATGGGCAAGAGATCTGGCATGATGTGTCTTCAGGTTGGAGCTACCCATGGACACCCTGGCCAGGCACTGTAAAATGGCAGGGGTTTCCTTTTCTTTCAGTGACAGAACTTCTCTCTTCTACTGCATCCATAATTTCAACGAAATTAGTAATGAAATTTATTTATGAGATTTCTCCATCATCAGACTTGGATAAAATCCTCCACATGATTACGTCTGTATTTATAAATGAAGACACTCAAGGGGAATTGAATTAGGTGGAGCTCCAAAAGCCAGTTTCCATTGTAAATCAAGATATAAACAAACTGCTTTTAAAGTTCTCTGAAAGCAAGATAAACAAGCAGGAAATATTTTTCCTGTCCTGGAATAACGCTGGATTTCCTATTGCCATTCATCACTTGCCTTTCTGAAATGAATGATACAAAACTCTAGTTTGTTTTTTTTTTTGTCAGCTTTGCTCTTTTTGTGAGTCTTGGAGACTGACATTGATCAAAAATAATATTCTGTGCTCAAAAGAAAAGGGATAATGCTAAAATAAAGACATGCTTATCAACATTTATTGATTAAAGCCACATCTTCCTAAGGCTAGTGATGTATAATATACTGCACATGTATTTTATTTTTTATTAAAAGCGTGTTCTAGTTTTCAGACTGAGAAGGTCACTTTGTGTCATTTCCAAGTGACTTGAAAAATACCAAAATCAATAACCCGAGTCTTTAGGAATAGCAGAAGATCTCTTACCAGGTTTGTGCTCTTACATTCAAGTCAAATCTTTTCTCCTGGAAAACAAGAAGGTGTACTGTAATTTTTTTTTTAATTTTAATTTCAACATTTCTTTTTTTGCTTTCTTTCTTGGGGTCAGAGCTTGATTTAGATCCCAGCAAGGTCTAGCAATTGCAAAGCTAAAAGTCTTGTCATATATTTCCAAAAGGTTTCACTTCTCTTTACTGGAACATCCCTACCCACAGATCCCAAAAGCTTCCAGGCTGCAGAAACCCTTAACAATCTTGGTACAGGAGGTTCCTGAGATTCAGGCATCAGGTTCTATTTCCTGTGTTTTTCACGAGCTTTCTGCAACATCCTGAAATACCATTTTCTAGATGTTTCCAATTCTTTGTGCTCTAATACACAGCAAATCTTTGACATCCTGGCTCCAGTCTCACAGTGAAGAGAATGCAAGTCTGCATTTGCATCTGCCAGGACCTCACCCTGTCTTAAAACTGTCATTGCAACCTTCATATTAACTGATAAAATGTCCTCTGTTCTGAGAGGATGCTTTAATTGCCCTGAAATCTGATGTTCTCTTATTCCTTTACAACGTAACAGCTAGTATTTGGACAAGTCCCTAATAATCTGGACGTCCATAGAGGTTTCTCAGAAGAAACACACTTTTATTTTATTGTAAGGATCTTTTTCTTCTATTTAGTTCAAAATTATGCAGCACATGGATCTATTAAAAGCAATATTCTCATTACATTCTTTAAAATCCATGCACTTTGTCTAATATTCTCAATATATTTTGGTATATTTTCCTTTGAAGTACATGGTTTACTAAGGTCAGGTTTATTGATTTTTTTTTCCTGGTTTGTGTCCAAGGAGTTTGGACCCTAAGCAAAGGAGGGACCAGTGAGTCTTTGGGTAAACAGAGAGAGATGTAGTGAAGGAAACACCAAATTTTCTGACATCTGTGTTGGTCCCTGTACCAACTACTAGCACGTAATGGAGACTAATGGAGGGATAACCTGCTTCTGTGAAGAAAACAGGTGGAGAAACAAAACTCCTGTTTGTTCAAACTCTGAGAATGCTGGAAGTGGGCAGATTCAGGCTGGATGTGAGGAAGAAGTTCTTCACCATGAGAGTGGTGAGACCCTGGAATGGGTTGCCCAGGGAGGTGGTTGAGGCCCCATCCCTGGGGGTCTTTAAGGCCAGGCTGGATGGGGCTCTGGGCAGCCTGATCTAGTGGGAGGTGTCCCTGCTCATGGCAGAGGGGTTGGAACTGGGTGACCCTTGTGGTCCCTTCCAACCCTGACAGATTCTGATCTGTTTTGGCAGAGGACTTTAGAGCCCTGGTGGCTCGGTGGTTGGACTTGATGATCTTGGAGGTCCCTTCCAACCTAAATGATTCTATGATTCTATGAGAATAAAATTGAACATTTTTGATGCTCTTAGCAGCCACCTGGGGCAATGTTATGGCCTGTTGTTTCTACGTGACTGATCTTTTATTCCTAACAGCTGCAAGTGATGCTCACCTCTGCAATGGTTGTCGTCCTTCCCATGGGCAGCGAATTCAGCATCACAACCGGGGAGCCCGTCTCTGTGCTGTACTTACAGGTCCACTGGGGAAACAACATGCTTTAGGACAAGAACAGTCACGGGTTTACCCTCTCCCCCACCTCTCACTTTCCAGAGAGGCATTCATGGTCAGCTCATCATTAAAGCCACCTCCAACCTACAGGGTGGTAGCGCCTCTTCTTCGGCAACATGACGTCCAGGGTTGGCTCTGCGTACTTGATATAGTGGAACTTGGTGGGACCTGATGGGCTGACAACTCCATCAGGGCCCAGAATAATATCCTGTGTGCCCTCAAAGGAGCCCTTCACAGTAAGGGAAAGCTCTTTCTCTGAAAAAAAAGCAAAACAAAACAAAGGTCATGAGAAATGTCACTGTGATTTAACCAGAAAAACATGGTAGCTTGGTTAAAAGTGGGGAGCTGGTAGCAGAGTTGTAGAGTTTGGATCACAGCTTTGTCAGGTGGAAAGCAGTCTGAAGGGAGCACTGGCAGCAAAGGGAAAGGAGCAAATCAGGTGCTATTTTCATAAAAAGGCAACTTGAAGTTCTTGCTGTTATATAGAAATGGGATTTCATTAAAATATATCTAGGAGAGTACAAGGTGCAGTCATTGAGATCTATAACAACCTGATTTTGTAGTGTTGACTGCACTGAATGCTGTAAATACCATTTATTTCACCAACACACTATATAAAAGGGCATCCTCTCATCAGTAAGCACGCAAGTATTGGCCAATAGTTAACACAGCAATAACCTTACTTGATTTTTGCTGCATCTTTTCTGCCACTTCAACTTCCAAGCAACAAAGTTCACGACACTGTAAAAGACAGAGGAGAGGAATTTGTGAGAAAGATCATCACAACCCAACCTCGTTAGGGGGAACTCTGAGTCACCCAGATTTTGGACATGTTTAGTTACCTGAAGTGCCTAATTCCCTGGAGTTTCTGGGTTTTTGCCCAGCAGTCACTGACTAAGGAAAAGCTTTGGAGGAAGTTGTAGGGCATCCTCCAATGACAACGACATACAATTAGGCACAGTAAGAGGAAGATAAAAAATGAAGACTAGGTTAGTAGCATAGATATAAAGGGTTAAACTGGCAAAACCAAATGAAGGATATGTTGCTGAGAGATCAAGGGTCGGTAGTAGAAAGAGGGTTTTGAAGAAGCATTGCTATTAACATTTTGGGGTGGTTTTGGTTTTTTCTATGGCACTCACTCTTCTTTCACATAATGTAATTACAACAGGCCAACACTTAGCACTGAGCTTACCCACCAGGCATGGCTCATCTCCTAGGGGAGGAGAGGGCTGGATAGGTTTATCAGCAAGTGGCTTCACAGCTTTTTTATCACTGTGCTTTGGTAGAGAGCCATACAGTTTTTGAAGGAATAGTCATATCAGAGGAAAGCTCTGTGTGTGTGTGGGGCGGGTAGGGGACAAAAGGGAAATGGATAGCATCAATGAACAGGGCAATAAAGTATCCCATTCTTAAAGTGTCTAAATAGGAAAGAGGGGAAAAAAGAGAAAGGACTGACCTACTGGCTTTTCTAACCCTCACCATTCCTTCCCCTTTATATCAAAGAAACACTTAGAGAAAATTTCTTGGGAAAAAGACACGTACCACCAGGACTCCATTGGTAGCAATGGCTTCATGAGGACCAGAACTGGGAGACAAAATGAAAAACATGAATTTTTTAAGATTGAAGAAATGCTCACTCATTCTTCCAGAATGTTGCTCTTTCTCCTGATTTAGAAGAGTGATGGTCAGAGGGACCCCAGCAGGTATGTAACAAGCTCCTTTCTATGATTGCTTGAACTGAGCACTGCTCTGAGGAGACTTGCCTCTGTACCAAAGCTGAGTGATGTGGATCATGGCTACTTTTCTGCAGCACAATCTCATGATCATCTAAAACAGAATCTGCAGTTCAGCAAATTATTCTTCTAACTATAAAAGGTAAAATACATGTCTTTCAGCAGTAACTTGCTAACATGCCAGCATATCCCCATTGGGAAGCCTGGTTCTCTGTAATTGCTGCTATGCAAATGCAATCCAAGGGGGACAGGGCATTGGGTACAAACTACATAGGGGAAAAAAACCCCAACACCTTTCCAGGTCATTCAAGTGACTTTATTTCTGCCAATTAACTTGTGGCAACACAGAGGCAAGAATACTGCTGCATAGGGATGGCAGGCTGGCTGTGCTGGATGAAAAGCCCTGCACCAGAGCTTCAAACATTACTTATTTGTTTTATCAGTTAATGATTTTTGCACGTTTTAAATAATGTCTATATCACTTACGCAGGCTCCAACTTGAATTCAACCTCTAGCTCTTCCTGGGCCTGAAAGCAAGAACAACAAATTAAATGGAGTAGCTACAGAATGCTTTCTCCCTTGTCTAAACCCAGGTCCTTGGTATGCAATGCTGAAGTAATTGGTTGTAACACACAGCCTGGGACAAATATTTCAGACTGGAAGGCTTGAAACAACATTTGAAACCAAATAGTTTAACTATTTCTTCCTCATCTCCTTCCTTCTTCAAGGTATCATCAAAATAACCTATATAACACCTCTTAGTGTGAAGGTGCTGCAGAAAGACAATTTGCAACTTGCTGTGTCTTCTGAATTCTACCTTTTCCTTCTAACTCTTCCTGGTACTGTTCTGGCCATTAGCTTGGGAGTTAAAAATACTTCCCACCCAGCACTTTAATATAATAAATGGAGACTGGTATTACTGAGTGATTCAGAGTTCCAGTTGTGCAAGCCTCTGTAAGGCAGTGTAGATATGTTGGAGACAGTTGTGAGTGACCTAGTTTGAGTACCAAAATCAATTTGTCCATGGTAGCAAGAGTTGTATGCAAGATATTTCACTGATCTCATCCATAGATTTCAAGGGGAATCAAGACTTTGCCCCAATTTATAGATGAGAAACAGAGTAAATCAGTCATTCCAAAGTCACACTGACAGATGGGTCAGCAGGCTCAGCCCTAGCTGGGGTATCACTGCAGAGGACAGTGCTGGGGTACACAGAGGGGCAACTTCAGCTTTGCCTTTGGGGTGAAAGTAGATACAATTGAAGGGGCAGGGGGAAGTGGCTATGCATTACATGGAGGAAAAAAATGACAAATTATTCACCTTGCAACAACTGGGCAGCCTTGCTGTTGCTCAGAGATAGCTCACAGTGAGCTTCTTCCCCTACTTACAGCACTGTTTCAGTCATATGCTCTTTAATAATCTATTAAAATAATGGGAGGAGGGGCTCAGGCCCTCAAATCCAATTTTTTTTTAATCACAGTTTTTTGTTTGTATTGTGAATAACAATTGATGTTACCCATTATTGGTATAAATCATCCATGGTGGACTCAGAAAGCTCACCCCAAGATTTTGAAAGTGTTGTATAACTCTCCCGTGGTTTCTTAGTTGCTTTATTTTTTGCTCTCACCTCTGGGCTGGGCTTGAAATACAGGAGCACTGTTCTGTCAATTGGAAGTTTAGCAGTATCAAAGAGAGTGCAGAGGAGATGGTCATCTGGAGTAATAATGTCCTCATCATACACCGTCAGCTCCAGCACATTCTGGAAAAAGGGAGAAGGTTTTTTTTGTAGCTTCTACTGTGTGGATGTTATTACATCTAGGGATGAAGGAGTGTTGGGAATGTGCTTGAGAAGGAAAGTGGAGAATTTAAGTATCATCCCCCTTTGGAAAAATATACTGTAAATCAAATTTTTATCCTTCCCTTGTTTAATTTAATTGTTGTAAGATGAGTAATACATTTGCTATACCTACATGGTAGCTTAATTAACTCCAAATTCTGTATCCAGCTTCTACTGATCTAGATAAGTCTCTAGTTTCCCTAAAACTTCTAAACTGAGCTCAGTTTCTGGCCCTCCTAAAGAGCACCACAGAACAGACTGAAGAACTCAGTCATCCCTGCTGTTAATTTGAACACTGCCTTATCTTGTTTAATTTCTTAATTCTTGGGCACCGTTCTGGAGACGGACAGGACCCACCATGCACAACATCTTCAGACTGCTCCGAGCAGGCAGCTGCAGCTCCTTACCTTCACTCGACTCTGGATCCTGAAGTAGAAGCTCTCGTTCCACACGGGGTTGCTGGAGTTCCTCACCGTTTTAGTGCGGGACTTCTCCCCAGTGGCAGTCGGCAGCCACAGTGACACATAGCAGTCAGGCTGGCTCACTGTGCAGGGAAGGACCCAAAAGGGGGGGAAATGTGGCAAGCCAGTGGTGCTGCATAACACTGGGGAGGTTACTGCATGCTACCAGCGGCAAGTATGAGTTATTTAAAGGCAGAAATGCCTGATGTAACATCACTCTTTTCAAGATATCCTTGAGGGAAAAAGCACAGACTGTAAGATTACCTAGAACAGGAGGTGGTTTCCATTATTGCTTGCAGAAAACACCAATGTTGTGTATAAAAATATGGTAAGAAATTCCTCTTCTAGTCAGCCACTTTCTTCAGTTTCTCAGCCAACAAGCTTTCCTGTGCTCACGGGTGCATGCACACGCACACGAACCCTCAGCTACTAGCTGATGAGAAGGGCCTGGGAGGCTCCACCACCTTTTGAGAACAACTGCAAAAGGTCTCCATCTCTGCCTTGCCTTCAGGGATTTTCTTGATGAGAATTTGTGAAAGCATCTTGGAGTGGAAAGGCATGGAATGGAATGGACCTCCAAAGGTCATCTAGTCCAACTAGATATCTTTGTTAACTACCCCTGATGTAGGAAAAGACAGAGGTTTCCTCCAGAAGGAGCTCACTGAATTAAACGTTGGATGGTAACTAATTGCCACCTTCTGGAAGAGAGGGGCCAAGTGTCTCTCCAGAAGTACACCTGGAAAAGGTTAGGGAGGGATATTCCACCCCATTTCTCAAAGGCACCTAAATGTCAAATGGCTACAGCCAAAAATGCGGTGTACTGTGTGCTGGGGGAATGAAACTTTTCTTCATGCAGGTTATGCAAATACTTCAGCACTTTAAAGATCTTTTCCATGGTTCTTAACAGTAAAATGATCAGATATCATGTAATGCACAAGGTCATTAACTCTGTGAATGGATGTCCTTTGCTATGAGACTTTTGAGAGAGACAAGTGATGGCAGCAATAAATGGAGAGGACCCTTCAGCAGCAAGGGCTTTGCAGGTAGATCAGGGGAACAAGAGTTTGCACATCAGCTCCTGGAGAAAGGCAAAAACTTGCCTGGCTGCACCACAAGCTTATTTTCTTTCCTTCTGCACCAGGTTGGGCCAATTGTCACCCTACAGCCATTGACTGTCTCAAACTGGGTGGAGGCTGCATTTATGTTGTTGAAAGTGTATTGATTAACAAAAAAAAGCTTGCTGGTTTTCTGTCCAAGTCAGAATGAAGAACTGAAACTCAAAAATGCTTGAAAAACTACATAATGCATTGTGATACGTTGACTGACATCCTAATTATGGGTTTTCTAATTTTTAGCATTATAAAAAAAGCAGAAAAACTTTTCTACTTCTGTCAAGTTTTTCCTAAAAGGAAAAATGTGGAGTAGTAGTAGAACTATTCTATGCTATTCTATTCTGTTCTATTCTATTCTATTCTATTCTATTCTATTCTATTCTATTCATAACCAGTGCAGAAACACCACAGTGCACAGATGATGTATGTTGCAGCAGGATGCCAGGAGCCCAGCTGCTAACACTGAAAACATTGGCTGCTCATACCATGTCCCCCCAGTAAGGGTAAGTCTAGTGAGCCTGGCCAGTCTGGCTGTTTTACACCTTCTGCCTTGCTTAGGCACATCAATCTCTCTCTGAAGGAGGAACAAAGCATCACATCTGCATGTTTTCCTTGCTTGTCCCTGTTTCACTTATAGACAGAGTCGGTTTAAGAATTAGATGTAGGGCTTCTCTCCTTTTGTCTTCACTGCCTACTACTTGTCAGATTCCAGCATTCAGTCTCTGCATTTCCAGGAAGCATGTCTGGTTTGGACTGGGTATTTTGGGAAAGTCTCATCTTTCCTCCAAGATGAGACAGAAGAAAAAACATCAGCTTTTTTTCACATTAAAAAATAAATTCTTCATATTTAACTGCTGGTCATGAGCCCTTCTACACCTTGCTCCAGAGGAGAAAAAACAAGCTAATTCTAGAGTAGTAGTGCACCTGATCAGGCAATGGCAGAGCAAGGATTTCCCAAACCAGAGTTTGCTTTGGGAATACCATGTTTAATAACTCTTGCTAGACTTTTGCTCTATGAATAATTTTGAACAGATGTATTTTAAGATCAATACATTCTTGTGACAATTTGTTCCACAGTTTACTTCTCTATTCCTTTTACTCATTTTAAAGTTTCCGTTTGATAATTTTACTGGATGCTCCTTTATTTTTGCATGATGAAAAATGACTCCTTATTCACCTTCTCCCTCCTATTCCTCTTTGTAGAGACAGCTTCCATGTCCTCCTCAATAATTCTTTCCACTCTTAGGGCCTCCAGCCTATTTAATCCCCCTGCATGTAAAAGTTTCATATCTGCCATCATAGTTGATGTCTTTCTAAGGCTTCCTTTTTCACTCCATTTCCTCAAGTGTCAGAGGCTGTGGCAGTGGACCTCCCAAATATATCCCCCTCAGATAACTTTGATTCTATGCCATTTTTTCTGTTGTTTTGTGGTTTGGGCTTATTGTTTTGTTGGTTTTTTTGTTGTTTGTTTGTTTGTTTGTTTTCTAATCTGGGAAATTCTCTGCGGGTAATAATGCCCTGAAGAATTTTGAAACTTCAAAAACAGGTATTCAACTGTGTTTGGAGATCCTAGAAGTAATGATACTGATTTTAAGGTGCTTTAAAAGTAATTCTCTATGTCTACTGCATGACTTTAGGTTTGTCATTGGAGAGCAATGACTGCTGGCTGTTAGGCTGGCAAACAACTATGTTCTGCTGATGTGATTCATCAGTCTTGTATCTTCACTGTACTTTGAGATACAAACCATATCAAACAATCCCTAATTACATGACTAGATGCAGGCAAACCAGTCAGCTGTGTATTTAATGGAAAATACTGCTTTTGTTCTGCTTGCACAATCTTTTTCTCCAACCTAGTTGTTTGTGATTTTGTCTGGCCACCTGTAATGCACAAGATCTGAGATGAATTGTTGATGAAACCTTTCTCTGCTATTGCATCATCACACATGAGCCACAAGCATGGACCAGGTGGGAGATGCAGGTGCAGAGTGGGACCCAGTATATCCCTCACTCAAAAATGTGACACAGGGAAGTCCTCTGATATTCATTCTAGAAAAATATGTGGCAACCACAGGGCAAGAAGGGAATGGGACTGCATGGTAAATCCAGATCTTCATCTTTGGGCACATCTTCCCTGGCTCCTCCTGTGCAAGAGACTGTCGTGCTGATTGCTGTCACTCCCAGTGAAACAGGAGGATGAAGAGAGATGGGGAGGTTATGTCACTTCCCTTCCCCCTCACCACAGAGACAGGGTCAGCATCCCTTCACAGGCACTTGTGTAGCTGTATTCATTCCAACAAAATGAACTGCTAACTTGTCCATTTTGTGTGGAGTGCTTCTCCTCACTGCACATGTCCATGTCCTTTAACTAAACAATGGGATTGTCCTTTCCTGCTCACCCACTTCCCACCATTTTCCTACTGAGTGACTCACGTTTGCACAACAGCAAGGCTGCAGCACCAGCTTTAGAGGGACAGGGCATCTAGCCTTCAGTCAGCACGTTTTTTGACAGTCATTTCAGGGTAATTAATAACGGCATTAGCCTGGTGGTAATGATTTTAGAAAGTATTTTTCATTTCATTAGCATCAGGACCAAGACTGGGGGGGGGTGAAAAAGTTTGCTCCCCCCAGCCATGGTTCCCAAGGTGCTACAATCCAATGACAATATAACCCCTTCTTTCTGAAAACACACAGTATGGCCTTTTTCACCTACCTGTGCCAGAAACTCTCCTTTTTTGAGAGAAAATACATAAGTATTTTTTGGAGGATAACCTCCAAACCACATTCAAGTCTTAAAACCAACCAGACAGCACAGGAATGGCACTCAATGAAACAGCAGCAAGCATCAAGGACTATTGGTTTGTAACAATCAGCCTACACAAACACTGAATTGTTTCAGAAAGCCTTGGAAAAGGTTGTGGTAGGATTATAAAAGAAAACTTGAGATACCACTATGAATGGAGATACTTACAGGCATCTGCTCGTTGGACATTTCTCATTCGGATGATCCTTACGGTCAGCAGGTAGCAGGGAGAGGATTCTAGCTGGGGAAGAATGGTACAAAACTGAGTATGAATAAACTTTTAGTGGGAAAAAGTATCAAATGTGCAAACTAACTGAGTGATACAAAACAAGACAGTCAGTGAAAACTGTGTCAACCATCTCACTATTCTGCAGATGAAAATTTGCAACACAAACATCTACTGTTAAAGAAATCTTGTTTTATACATTTAAGTGTCTTTTTTATTGTCTGGAAAACTCTGAAAAAAGAGTCATCATAGAAGAAAAGAAAGGGGTAAATCCCTGCCAACTGATACCGTCTGTAAGAGGCCTGCAAAACTGCTTGCTCTGAAATTGCAGAGTTTAGCTCTAAAACACAGCCACAATACTGTGGTGGTTTTGCTTTCTTGCTTCAAATACACAGATTTCTCTTTTTTTTCCCTTTACCATTGTATAGGAGGACAGTAATAATAATCTGAGCTTCTGTAAATCAGAACTATGAGATAACCAAATGGCTGAAAATAGTTTCCAGAGGATTTAGAGGGCAAGGAATTAGGTATGGGTTGCCTTTGGGGAAAAATAAAGAATAATCCTTGCCTCCAAAAACCCCTAAAGATTGAAAGTGCTTAACTTTCTTTGGTCCCTTTGAATGTCTCGGGCATAACCTTCTATAAAACAAGTCTCCAGATTTTGTGACTGCAGGGACCTCTTCCTATTTATTATTAGAGGATACTGTGATTTCCTTCTTCTAGGGAAGGCGATTTCCTGCTGGCTCACTCCATAAAGCTGTCCCTGTCTCAGACCTATCTGAAAAAAGCTACTCTGACAAAGCCAATAAATAAATCAGCATTTCCTGTGGCTGTGACACACGGTCATTTCCTCACACTCCTAGAAACATTTCCACCTGCATAAGTGGTTACAGCAGAGCCCTCCAAATCATTCTTTTTGACAACTGCTATTTTTATCAACTCTTTTCCTCTCATTTAGGAGCATCCTTCTATTTCTATAGCACTTCAGAGACTTCCTAGAATGACTATAAACAGGCAAAATAGATGCTAAGGCAGATAAAGAGAAGCTGGAAGTAGCTTAAAACAATATGTGTAATGTTGCCAATTATTTTTTTAAGAGAACAGAGCAAAAAGGGCCTGATTTTCAGATGGGAAGGCAATTATGCCTCTTTTGTCACAACAAATCACATTTTCAATGTGTGTTCAAAATCCTATCTTCTCTCTCCTTTTTAAAAGTTAATCATGTTATAAAAAAGTTACAAAAATTAATGTTAAATGTTATAAAAGTTTATCATGTTAAAAAGTTTTTGTCAAGGTCTTAAAAATGTTCCTGCATTCACCCCTCCTCTATGTGCCTCAAGAATTCTTTGTTTTCTCACTGTGTTAGTTCTTCATGAAATTCACCCTCGGTAATCCACCCACTTTCTATTTCAAGAGTTCTCCAAGAACAAAAAGCCTAACTTAAGCTGCAAAACTTATAAACAACAACTGATGGAGGAGTATGTCCTCAGAGCTACCCCATGCAAGGACACTGGTTCACATTTCAGAAACAGTATAGGCTATATTAATACTGTTCTCCACCCAGTTAATTAACCCATCTTCTCAGCTGGGTAATTAGCAAAGGTGGATCACGACACTCACATGTTAGGAATGAGCTTGGGCACCTCAGCTTATGCCCTAGAAGGCAGAAACTCATTGTTGAGTAGGATCTGCATAAGCATGGAGCAATTCTTGCAGCCATTTATCTCCAGAGGTTGTGCAAGGTGCTGCCAGCTCCTGGCTCAGCTCCAGACACACTTCCACAGGCAAATGGCATTGCCTGAGAGAGAACTGATGGCAAATATTGGCAAACCAGTTTGAGAGTCTTAGGAGATGTTAAGGATGTGCTGTGGGTGGTATGGGGTTTTTTTGTTTGTTTGTTTTTAATTATTATTACGTGGTTTCTGCTATCTGTTCATTCATCTCCTGGTTCCCATGTAATGACTTTCAACGTGGTAGCCAAATTTCCCTATCTGGCGTGGGGAAATAAATTCTCAGAGATGTGGGTTTCCCAAAAAGACTTCACAAAAAATAATAATAATAATAAAAAAATAAAAATAAAAATCAGTGGCTTCACAGAAGCTACAGAAATCACAAGCAGCAGCCATGCATTGGCCATTCTGTCAGCCTCAGCACCTGCTGGGGGTAGCAAAGACAAACAAGGAGAGCAGAAGTCACCCAAGGATCAGGCCTCACTAGTTCTACTGCTCCCAGGAGGATTTGCTATTTTAATTAATTCCAGTAACATATTGAACAAGATGAATGTGTTTAAATAACAGTTGTGACAAACATAACATGATGTTCTAGGGTCTAGTTATACTAACAAAGAAATTAGCAGCTATGCACGCATGAAACACAGGACAGAAGTTCTGTTGTTCTGTTTACTTAAAGCCTATTATGATCTCTTCACCACCAACAAAAAGAAAGGTTGCTGCTATGTCATGATGTTCCACATATGGAGAGGTTTCCACCACAGCCTTGAGTGGAGGAAGACCCCAGGCAGCATCCTGCCGTGGGGAGAACAAGGTCATACTGCAACAACCATTTAGTGCTGTCACAACAGCTCCATCAAATGTAGAACACACCCATAGTCTCTCCTTCCAGTTTTCCCCTAAAAAAGGATAACACAGTGACTGGCACCATGCCATGGTACTTGGCACCAGATTACTCTGTTGGTAGAAGTAAAGGATTCCTCTGTCACATGAATGATTCCAACTTTCTCCCACTTGAGTGAGCAAGAATTTGTAGACAGAAGTTTCTCTGTCGTGACACCCTGGCGATGCAGGCTGTCTGCATTCCTGGCAGATTTGTGCCTCTGCAGGTCTATCCCAACCCTTTTTAAAGTCATCCTTATATTCAGATGTAGGTATGTGTGGCATGCACCCATCTCCAGAAGTACTGCTTTAAGTTACTCCACTAGTTTAGCTGTATAATGCATCCTGTCACATCACAAGTGGCTATGGAGCTCCAAAATGACAGTACTCCTTAGTGAGACAAGAATCCATGAGAGCAGAGGATGGCTATTCTTCTTTACCATTTTTTACTTGCTTTTCTCTCAGCACCTTTCTTCAGCCTCTAGGCTTCTTCATCTAACAGACTCTTCCAGCGTGCACTGTTGCTAGCAGCATCTTCCCAGCTTGTGATATCAGTGGTACAGATATTTACCACTCCACCTTGCCTACTGTAAACTACTCCAGTTCTGCAGTTCCACAACAGTCAAATGGATGCTGAGTCAATGCATATTTTAGTTTTAAGTTTTAGCTCCATTTTTTTACCATGGATAGTCTGTCAGGTGGCAGAATATTGTGGCTGCCTTCCCAAAACCAGAGAGCAGTCATCCAACAATGTTGATCCAGAGAGGAGAATTTTCTCTTGAAGCTCCAGGGCCAGACAACACATTCTCAGTCCTGATTGTTGCCCTTTTCAGATTGGTGTTTATTCTGAAGCAATCATAAAATAACAGAAAAATAATGCAGATCCTGAAATTCAACTTCAATGTACATGCTGAGAACTGTAGCATCATCACAGAGCAGCTGTCCTCTGTGGGTGGCTCAGCTGCTGCTTTTCTACATGAAATGCATTCCATGAAATGTGAAAAGCCTTTCACCTGGTCTCATGAGGAGTTGGCCTTTGCCATGCTGGATGAAAAACTGCTATGAGGAAGCATGGAAAACTATGTGCCACAGTGTGCTGGTACCCTTACCTATTTCAGTGCAACCACGTGCATGCTATTCCACAAGCCATCCTGCAAAGATCAGACAAGATTTAAAAATACCTTGAGGAAAATCAATTTGCTTTTTCAATGGTTGAAGTGGTCATTTCTACAGACCAACCTGAAAAAAAATGGTGTTATCTATGGAAAACATGAAAAGAGCTTCCTCTCCACCCACACGTTTTTCCTGCAGCCACACAGTAATAATGCCTCTATCCGTTCCTGTGTCATGTACTGGCACGGCAGCCTTTCCTGGCAAAGGCAGCTTCCCTGCATTGACTAAGGTCCCCTTGCATTCCTGGCCTGGAGAAGCATTCTGCTGAGATGAAATCATCCACAGGATGTCACCGGGGCACCCCTTCCTTCAGCTCTAAGTGCTAATTGAACTAGATGGGAGCCAGGGACCAAATCAGAAGAACTAAAACACTCTGCTGCTGACAACGTATCTAGATCTGGTGGTGTGTGAAGAAGTGTCTCCTTAGAAAACGTGCATTGTCAAGGTTTTCACAGCTATAATGGGGACATTTCAGGCTGTGAACATCACTCAGCCGAGCCCTTCCCCAGCCTGACAGAGCCTACCTCCCACTGCTGTGGCATGTGCCAGGGGACCCTCCTGTGGCATGCTGCCTTTGGCCATGTCTCTGAAGCTCTTCCTCGTTCTTGACAAGCCCAGGCTCCACGTCGGGAGAAGCAGCCACTGTAATTGCTTCCTTCCTTCACCTCCTCCAGGCAATGGGGCTGTGGCACCTCCACTGATGGCTGCAGACTGCCCAGGGGCTGGGGGGTGCCGAGGGCCATCGCTGCCACCAGATGGTTTTCACAAGCTGTGTGCTTCACGTTTTGTATTAGTAACATAACTTCCAATCAGACTGCCTTTTCACCAGAATTATCAGAGGTCCTGGCTGGATATCAGGGAATTAAAAACTCCCACAGCTGGGTGGAAACATCCTTTTCATGTATGTGTCCACAGTAACCTCAGTTTCAGCAGGGAAAGCTTGTAGGTGTCCATGTAAGCATGACAGGTATGTGCAAGGCCACAAGAATTGTGTCCTGCAGATCATTGCTTCCTCATATATATATAATCATAAAATGTATTGGGCTGGAAGGGACCTTTAAAGGCCAACTAGTCCAAACCCCCTACAATAGGAGGTTTAGTTTGAGACATCTCTAACTAGGTCAGGTGAGGCCTCCACTACCTCTCTTGGTAACCTGTTAATATATATTTTTACATCTATATCTATATCTATCTCTATCATGGGACTGAACATTTTCGAGGACTAAGACTACAAACACGATACTGTGCTTGAAACATATTTCCAAAGAGCAGAAATTCAAATATTGGTCAATACAACAAAGATATTCTCAGTTCAGTTCAGTGATCCCAGCTTCTGTGGAGATCTGTTATTTGACTGATAGTTCAGACTAGTTGCATAGCCCTTTCAGTACTATTAACATTGGCCTCCATCTTCTAGTGTTTCCAGAGGCTTAACAACCAGATTTTTTCTGATTTTGAAAAATAGGTCCACACAGAGCATCCAACCATATGTACAGATTAATTTCCATAGGTAGCCAAGGATTTTTTCACGGATTTTCATCCATGAAAAGACAGAGCCCTCTTATACTGCTTTGCCCTTCCCAACCAGAGCAAATACAAGAGAAAGAACCTAGACTGAGCACTGAGGGTTGAGACTCATCACACCTAATTCCAGATAGCTGTAAAATAGATGTTTACATCTGACAGTTGTTAGGCATTTCTGGAGTCCCATCCTAAGGTAGACATTACCACAGGACATGCATCACACTGAAAATCTCTCACTACTGACTCTCAAGAGAATTTAGAGGTCTATCTCAGACATAGATGGTTTACATTTTTATGTCAAATGTAGATAAGACAAACCATATTTCAAAGTTCCCTCTGATGGAACTATATTTTCATATTTTCAGAGTCTGATGGGAAGAGGTCTCCTTTGACTTTTCAAGTTTCATTTTTGAAGCAGGGTGTGTCATTTCAGCAGCCCATATTTTAGGGATCCTCATACCATCACTCAGGGCTCAGAACAGCTCCCACAGCTGAGCAGAGCCACTGCTGGTGCCACACTCCTGCAAGCACCAGAGGCTCAGGGTGGGTCAGGAGTTGTTGCCTCTTGCCTTTGGAGTTGCTGCTGAGCCCCGGGGCTGGAGCTGCTGCAGACAGCAGGCTCTTGCCCTATAGGGAACAGGGACACCATGTCCAGCACCAGCAGGGACTCAGTCCTCCTGCCTGCCTCAGCTCCTAGTTCCTACTGGCAGAGTGCCACCTCTCTCAGAGGCAGCAGCTGCAATCTCCTAATCTCTCACCATGCACTGTGGTAGCTCCCCACTCTTCCCATGATCTCAGCTGCTTCCAGCTTCCAAAACCCAGCAGAAGCCAGAGCTCCTGCTTTGCACAAGGGTAAGAGTTTAATGTGATAAAGGGCTGCTGTGATCCCAGCTGCACAACTGTGCAAGAACAAGGAGCCCTTGCCTGGCAAGGAAATGAGGTACCACTTGACCTGAGGTATGAGGCATCTTACCCTCGTTAAGACGTGGCTCATGCTGAATTCAGAACTATGCATCCAATTTTCCCCCTCCCCTTCCCTCACATTAATTATTGTATGAGACCTGCCGCAATCCTAAAATATTTTAACTTAAGCACTGATGTCTGAAATACCAGAGCTGCCTGTGGGGCAAAGTACCATCTATCCTCCAGTGAGACACAGGGGCAGTAGGGTGGTCTAGAAGAAAGTTAAGGTCCCATACATGTAGGATGGTTCTTTTGGTCCACTATTATCTCACCTTCACCCTCAAAATTTCACAACCTTTAAATGTTTAAGATAAGCCTACAACCTGAGCATAAAAATGAAAAAACAAACATATCATTGTTTGTTTAAGAAATGGAGACAAGAAGTTACCAGGCATATGTGTAATTACCATAGGCAGTTATAGCCTAGGAGTTCATATCTTTTGGCTTTCATCATGATTTTAGGTTCATTACCACTTGTCAGGAGCATATGTTATACCAAAGAATACTCAGCTCATTGCTTTTCAGCCTGTCTTTACTATCTACAAAATTCTTCCTCCTGTGCATGGCCCAGAATTTCAATATCTCCACAGAGCAGACATTACAAACATTGTAAGCTAAATATTTACAAGAAGAAACCCCATAAAGACCCAAAACTGATAAAATATATCATGAGGGAAAACAAACAAAGAAACAAACAAAAAAACCGAGTATAATCTTTTAATGCCACAGAATTCTTTAAAAAAACAAAACAAAACCCTAATACCAGGCAAATGCAAAAGCTGAACTTTGAAAAGTGCATGTGAAAAAGTAAAACTACTGTGAATGTAAATAAGAATTTGATTTCTTGGTGCCTACAAAGACTACCAGGAATACCTGGTAACTATTTAATCACAAAGTTCACATGTCCACAATATTACTTCAACTTCCAGATAAAGCTCCTTTTCAGCTTCATCTTGCCTCAATATTACTTGTCTGCATGAATTATAATGCAAACTCCCATAGAATTATCTGGCTCAGAAGCAGACAGTTCTTGAGACAACATTGTTATATGAGTAACATTTAAATTTCTCTACTCCTGACCAATTGGAAACCATGCCTGTCCTCACTGCACAGATAGCAAAGCAGCAGAATGAGAACCTCTATCAAAATCAGTTTTATCTCACAAAACAAACCTACGGCTGATCTTCAAACCCAAGAAATAGCTCTAGCACATTCAAGCATCACTCCCTTCACAGAAACCCATTCCAGGTTCTTTTACTGACGGAGCACAAAAGTGTGAAAAAGCAAAGTTAACAATCCAGGATTGCTCCCCTAGATTTTTCAGAGATTTTTCAGAGATTTTTCAAGGTTGCATCGCTGAAGCCATTACAGCAGAGCACGCATCACTGTTACTTTCGTCCCTTTCAGTTACCAAAAATGTTATGGAACAGAAAGCTCACCAATTCATTTCTTCTACAAGTAACAGAGGGATTGAACCAGCAGATATTTTGCCTGTTCCCACTGAAACATGACAGAGAAATGCAACAACCAATCCTGAAAACTAAAAATAAATTGAATAAAATGTTCCAAACAATAAACTTAAGGGCGTTTCAAACTGCTGCCATCATTATTTATCTACCTGTGCCTTCTCTGCTTTTGAGCAAAACAAACCCCTCAGCTCTCTTTGGTTCATAGTTCACTTGTTCATTATACCTTAAAATCACCTTCATCTGGTTCAATTCTTTCTTCATCATTCTCTTCTTGTGGTTCACCATCTCCGAAAGAATCAATGTCTGAGTCTCCATCCTGAAGAAAGAAATTATGAATGATAACGTTAAAACAACAACAGCAACATTATCAGGGCAGATAATTAATTCCTATTTGCAACAAGGTGTGCTGAAACCCCAATTAGAACAGCTGTTGGTTACACCCAGCTGTGTTACAGTGCTCAGCATGGTGAACAAACCACCACAGGGTTCGGCACGTGCTGCTGCAAAATCCATGTTGGGGGTTCCCTTTCAATGAGTCAATGAAGGAAGACCCATTTCAGCTGTGAGATACCCAAAAGGTGCCTCTGCATTTATTCTGTAAATAAAAGCTTCCTTTTTGTTTCACATGTGGCAATCTGTTTCTGCTCTCAGGAGTCTTAAATCTCAGTTTCAAAGATCTCAGAATATCTTCCCTGGCTTTGAACCCAGAGCATGAAACACGTTGCCATTGTAAAATTTTTAATCTAACATTTTAATTTTTTCAGCAAACAGAAGTTCCAAAATACTTCTACAATGTAGGGTGCCCCCTTTTGAAACGTTTTGTAGGAAAACATCATTAAAGGACAGTTCTTATAAAAAATGTTGCAAGTATTCTGTTTCCGGAGTACTTCCTGAAGCAACATGCTTTCATCCAGCCAAAGAGCACACTAAACAAAGTATAATACACTATAGTTAATATTAAATGCAAATCTTGAAATGACCCAGAGATGGATACAAGAGGACTTTTGCCACCGACAGCCATAAAGAGAACATTTCACCTCTAACTCCTTCAGGCAGAGACACTGCCACCTGACCCCAGCAGACAGTAAGTTTGTATGGTAGCTTGTATATAAATACACTCATAAAGCAGGAGTTTTTCTGTCAAATGCAGTGGATCTTAAGCAAAATTTTTGAACCGTTTCCTTACCTGTAGTCCTTTTACATTTGATGGTATGGTGGTCTTCCCTGGATTCAAGTAGTAGAGAATTTCTGGCACCTCCACGGGCAGCACCTCCTGAGACATGTTTGCAGGATGTACTCCTGTGGGAGTCAATGACAAGTTATTTTATAAAATGACCTGAGGCTCCACCCATCTCATCTCTATAAGTAAAGGACTCCCCTCCCATTGCTGAAGATGGTGGAGTGCCAAGGATGAATGCTCCAGGGAAGGATCTTATGGGGCAAGCTCAACAGCCAAAAGGGATGCGGAACTTTCCTGTGGCTGGGAACCTCTCCCAGCCTGCACTTGGCCCTTGGGTCCAGCACTGCTGCCACCCTTTTGCTGTGGTGGCCAGTGTCCCAGACCATCCTGCTAAGCAGAGGAGAAGCACCAAGGACACCATCTCTGAAGCCTGCTCCTGCAAATCCAGCTCTTCCTCACCTGTGGCACGGAGCAGAGATCGACAGCAGCTCCTGCGTGGGGGAAAGTGAGCCCTGGAAAAAGCTGCTTAAATATCCACCAGTGACATGTGTGCATGCAGGCACACGCCTGTCCACCTTGCTCAAAGCCTCCATTGTAGATGGGGGGAACCAAACTCCTTGCCTGTGAAGAGGCATTGTCCTCGTCACACAGTCACCCCCCTGGGAAGGACTTCCATCACCACCTGACAGGTTACTGCATGGACCAGCAGCTCCCAGCTCCTCCTGTTTCTTCTTCCCAGTAGAGCAAGGACAAGGCAAGGGCATGGGGCTGAGTGTTTGGTTTGCAGAGGTGAGTTGTGGGTAGGGGAGGTGAGTGAGGGACAGTACCAGGTTGGGTGTGATAGGGCAACAAGGGAGGATGTGGACATGCAGCAGGGGTTAGCAGAGATCTTGAGGTCAATGCCTATGGCTACAAGCATTACCTGGGGCTACTACTGCACCAAACAGTACCTTAAATTCAACAAAATAAACAAGGAAATATGTAGGAGCTGTGCAAAGCAGAAAACAGTTATGCTTTTGCACATTTTCCAGAGAAAGTCAATTACATGTCAAGATGAATGGAATAGAGTATCCAGTGGTTTGGGTTTATTACTTTTATTTTACAGAGATTTTGTTCAGCCAAGAAGCATGAACAAAAGATCACATAAACGTCTCCAGGCATACCCAGTGGGAATTACAGTCTTCAAACACAGAAAAACAAATGAATAACAAACTAGCAGCTCCAGTAACAGTGGGTTGTGTCATAGCATCTGCATTTCTAGCATGAAAAGTAGCTCTGCCCACACTTGATATACAAGACCATCTTTTGGCTTTGGGTCATGGACACTCTGAGCTACACCCTGGAGAACTCCTCTTGCAGCTTGATTTAGGAAAAAAATTACTTTTAGTTTCATCAGAAAAGAAGACCTGTCTAACCTTGGAAGACCTGCCATGGGACATTAAAAATACCAGTACACTTGATATTAGAGCAGGGCAGCTTTCCCAAGGCTGATTACTTCAGAGGAACATTAGAGTAAGTGATGATACTCACTTAGAAAACTCTAAAGGTGACAAATCTTAAGAAAATTGAGATTCCCTGTCCTCAGAGAAACCCATGAAAAAGAAAAGGCAGATTTTGGGTACAGACTTCCTCATCTGCAAAGTTAATTCCTTATTATATGTGCATTTGGCCATCTAGAATGATCTGTATGGCCTTCAGCTAAATGGAGGTATTCTGCTCCCACCTGACCTCACAGGGAATGCCAGAATTCCAAGGTTCTCATTAAACAGCTGGACCAGTGTTATCTAATTTAAAATCTGAATTTACAAAGCTGGATGGTTCCATTTTTTGAATTAAAAGCAGAAGTTCTAAGTGGAATGGCTTTATTTGTTTATATTTCATATTTCATTAATTTAAGGATAGATGAGGCAAAATAAGCTGTTTCAGAGATCTAACTGTAGCTGCCCTGAGAGTGAACAGCACACTACTCTCATTTAAAGCTTGCTAGACCTCCTACTCTAATACTTACATTTCAGCTCAGTTTGTAGAAGCATCTATTACTTGGCAAAGGTACTTACACCACCACTTGAGCAGTTAGTAAGGGAAGGTGTAGAGCAGGAGCAGAAAATCCTAGGAGGCAGGGGTGCTGCTGCTCTCTGCAGTCTTACCCCTGTCACAGTTAAGAAGGAATCTTCTAAGAAATTAATTTCAAAGCAAGTCTTTAACCAAAGAGTGTAAAAGCACCAGAACATATTCCTCTTAGAGCATGACAATCATACTGAGAAGAGTACAGCCATTTATTTCCCTCACATATATCCATTGGCATTTGTACACATCATATACATATAGAGAGTACACCATATATAAATTATGCATGTTGCAAATGTACAGCCCTCAACAGTTAACCTGTACACTGAGAAAGTCCTCTGTGGCTGGAGTTGTCTCACTGTGGGTCATTTTTTATACTTGGAGAAGGTTTCCAAGGAGTATGGTAAACTAAAAGAGTGGTTCCCCAGGTTTTCTGAATCATTGTTCCATCTCCACTTTCCTACAGACTACATGGAAGTTTGTCATCTCCTCACAAGCTGGAAATCAGCACAAAGGCAGTATGGCCAGTACAATGCTTCCTCCTGTGCCCCAAACCAGCTGCAGGTTACAGGCCATCAGCTCCTCCACCAGCTGTGACCACAGCACAGAGATTAAGAATGACCAGAAGAGTTTAAGGGTCTACAAAGGATTTTCTGAATATTCTGCACATGAGACCAAGATACAGAATCCATAACAAATTCCAGGTTATCATATTATCAGTTAAATATAAAAAATGAACCACATCATATGTTTACAAAGTAGATATCAAACTCAATCTTCAGCTCAAGGAGTAATTTGGAGCATGGGTTTGCTTTCAGGATTGGTTGGAACAATTTTGGATGTCAGCCAGCTGAGTAGCCAAATTAAAGAAACAACTGTCAATTGCTCAAGATTTAAAAGTGCATATTAGTACATGTAGAAACTTGCAGCTCCTTACCTGATAGTTATCAGCCTCTAAGGATGCTCCATTACCTCAGCAGAGGAAAGGAAACAGGAGGGGAATAATCATTTCCTATATTTACAGCTAGTTTACTGATTATTAGCTGAGGGATAGAAGGGCACAACAGGCAGCAGTAGGGTATAAGCAACAGTGGGTTGAAGGAAGAAACTGGAGACATGACAAGGCATCCCAGAGTTTTGATGTGAAGAGCTAGAGGAATGGGAAGAGTGCTGGGAAAGTGCTTTATGAACACTGCAGGGGTGCTGGGCTTCAGTGGGAACCCTGCAAGGGACTGACTTTCAGGAGGAGCTCAAAGGTACAAAAGTTCAATGACATGCAAGACATCCATTGCCACCTGTTGCCCAGCATACAGGGCATGATGAAAACAGCCTTGCTGGAAAAATAATTGCATAATGGTTTGGATTGGAATGGACCCTAAAGATATCTAGATCCAACCCCCTTGCCATGGGCAGGGACAACTTCCACAAGACCAGGTTGCTTAAAGCCCCATCTAACCCAGCCTCAAACACTTCCAGGGATGGGGCATCCACAGCCTCTCTGGGTAGCTTGTTCCAGTGCCTCACCACCCTCACAGTAAAGAGTTTCTTCCTTACATCTAATCTAAATCTACCCTCTTTCTGCTTAACTCCATTGCCACTTGTCCTATCACTACACATCTTTGTAAAAAGTCTCTCCAGCTTTCTTGTAGTTCCCCTTGAGGTACTGGGAGGCTGCTATAAGCTCAGATGATGCCCTGATGGCCTCCTCTGCAGCATTAGCACTCTAGTAAGACAGTGGAATAATGCACACACAGAGCAGAGCTTTACACGTGAACAGATTTTGACACAGGATTTCTCAGAAGGGAGTTCTGCTCTACCACCCACGTTACCCTGGATCTGCTGTGGCAGACACAATTCCCATCACTCACATGGTGCAACCTGTAGTCTCACAAATTAATATCTCACTTCGCTCACCCTGCTTGCAGTAATCTTTTGTTTGATCACTTTTTGGGCTACAGAACAGGGCAGCATGGTGCTGCCAACCATTCTTCTGCTTCCTCAGTGGCACTCACCCAACAGGGCTGTCCAAGCAGTCACATGCCTTGCAAAGGGTTAAAAGATCCCACTGCTGCTTTCCATAGGTTCCTCCAGGCTGACTCACCTCACTGAGCTGCCCAGTTCTTGGATCAGCCTTTGTGATAATCAGAAGGGTTGGGGCAAAGGTGCAATTTCATGCTAATCCCTTCACTTACCTACAGATAATGAATAGGTAAGGAAAACTCAGAAAAGATGCAGAACATATTAATTACAACTAAAGAGGTCACCATGTAACCTCACAGCTACCAAGAGCTCTGTCTTTTAAAATATTTAGGAAAAATCATGCTCCCTCCTGTCAGTGTTAACACTGCTATAGAGTATAGGCCTGGATTTTTTTGCAGTGCTCCTCCCCTCCAGTTTGTTTCCTCCCTTGAAGGGATTATTGCATGAAGCTATTCCCATTTCCTGTGAAAACGGACACTCCCAACCTGCAAAACCAAAAGAGCTTTTAAATGCCCACATCTGGAGCTGTTACCTGCATTCCTTCAATGCCTCAGTGCAGCCCAGAGGCTGAGCACAGGAAGGGTACTAAAACAGAACAAAAACTGCCAGGAGACAAAGCCACACAAAGCCTCCACACTGACCTGAAAGAACAGGTGACCTTCTGTAAGTGTTTTGCACAATTAATTAATAAATTTAGTGATAAAAAGCAAGCTGAGCCAAACAAGTTAACCAACCCCCTAGGTCACAAACAAAGCACCTCTACTGAACATGAGCCAGGAGTGCTGACTGGATGGGAGTCATGAGAACACACCAATGCTGAGGAGCAGTCACCTGGAGACATCTTTACAATACCTCAGAGAAGAAAACAACTGCAGAAGACATGATGGGGTTGGTGTCCTTCCCCTCCACTCAAGAACATTACCTATGGGTTTGCTACACATCTCTGGGTGAAGGCCCCCAGTGCTCCAGGAAAAGGATGGCTGGATGAAGGATTAAGCCAGACCTTTTTTTCACAGTCTACAGCAATGCAGGACATTTAGGTATTTCCAGGGTAACAGCAAGAACTTTGCTGTGGAACTCAGGTGGCTGTGAGTATAGCTGAAAGAAAGTCATGGATGCTTGAGGATTGCAAGGGGAGAATTGATAAGCTGATCCAGTTCTTGTCCAAGAGCTTTCCCCATACTGAAAGCACCACTAGGAGCCATTGTGTGGGTCTGGCCAGACTGCCAGAAGGTGGGATGAGCTCAGCCCCTGGCAGGTACTGCAGAGCATGACTTAGTGGCATGCTGGGAATAAATGGAGCTTCCCTCTGTTAAACCAACAAATAAAAAGACAACAAGGGAAGCAAAGGGGTATAGAAAAGTAGGGATGGGAAGAGAGAGGCAGAGTTCTTGAAATCTCATGTCATCAAAGGACTTAGATGGGAGGGCTAGGAACTCTGCTTGCAGCTCTTGAAGATGCCCAGCTGGAAGATGAGTGGGGTGGGGAGAGAAGTAACAAACATGTCAACATGAATGGGTTTGCCATAAACAGGGAAGCCTGAGAGGGAGTTAGAGCAGGGGCAGAGGAAAGGCAAAGCCAAATGGGACTGCGTGACTCAGCAGCAAAGATCACAGAGAGAGGAGCCCTTGATGAGCTCCAGCAAGTAAACAGCCATTTCAGCACACTGGAGGTTTGAACCAGGGCTGCAAATTGGATGGAGGTGTGAAGGCCTGGAAAAGCAGCTGGGGCAAGGACACATCATCCCTGAGGGGGCTGAGGTCATCAGTGGAGAGCGTGGGAGACTAAAGGCAACAAAGGCTAGAGGAAGGCAAGGCACAAAGGAATGCTTGAAGGAAGGGAGACACAGAGGATGATAGCAAGAGGGAAGAGAAATTTTCAGCGTTTCAGAGGTTTGCATTTCATCTTGAATTAGGGATTTGTTTTCTCTTTTGGCTATGATTCGTTATTCATAGCTCTGTGTTTGTACTTCAGCACACACAAGTTACTATTTTTCATTTAAATTTGAAGTAATTAAGGGCAGCTGATACTGACTGAAGCACCTTTTTTTTAGATTAGTATCTTCGCTGTAATGAATCAAGTTCACAGAGTACTCACATGATTAAAATACTTCATAAAGCAAATTATTATTTTCGTCTTCATGGCAAAAATAAACAGTTTCAGCAAATTGCCTTGTACTATTTATAGTAGTTGCATAGAGCCCATTTGGGCTATGCAGCCCAGGGCTGCCAAAATTATGCAGTTACCCATGGCTATTGGTGTGCAGCACTCAGCTTGTCTTTTTACCACAAAATCTGAACGTCTCCCAGCTTTTGGTGCTTTTATTCCTGCAGCACCCCATCCTATAATAACAAGAAAAACTATTAAACCTGTTGAAATTAATAGGCTGTGGATGCTGAGCTGAGTACTCTAAATACTGTGAGTATTCAGTGAAAAGCACAACCCCAGGTTAGGTACTTACACACCAGAAGAGCTGAACCTGACTCACAACATGGTTTGGAACAGTCATTTCCAAGGGATTTGCCAAACCTAAATGTTGCTGGTGTAATAATACTTGGACATTCAGAAGTATATAAAATCTGTATTTTCCATGTGAAATCTCAGATTTTTTTACACCTTTTATGTTTAGTTTTGCATCTTAGTTCTTTACAAAATTTCTTGCTGACAATATAGAAAAATATTGTTTTGTCTTTTTGCCTGAAGTTGTCCAAATTTATTATGTATTTTTCTGTTGCACTAGGTTTGGAATAAAATAAATATATGTAGTTCATTTGTTGTCACATAACTTCTACTAGTGTAGTAAAGAATTTGAAAGAATTTGTATTTCTCTCCCACCTTCATGAATTTAAAAAGCTTACCAATAAGCCCCATATTTCCTAACCTTTGATTTACTACACATACATGCATGTACATGAAAAAATCATTCAACAGCAGAGAAACCCAACACAAAAAAAAGCATGAGACTAATTGTTATTTTGTTCACTTGGTTTATCTGGGATCACCACATGGTGGAGAGGAACCACAGGCTCAGATAAGTCTTTATACTTTTCCAAATCCATAGTGCTCATTTACAAACAGGTAAACTTTCTGAAACTCAGGATGGTGTTTATTTTTTGTGCTGTTGTTTCTGCTGTATGGCTGAGTTCAAAGCCTGCAGGATCAGATGTTTGTTGTTCTGAATGTTGTAGCTGGTCAGTTCTATCAGCTTGTCGAACTCCTCCTCTTTGTAGGTAAAGCTGTGTAAGCAATATGGGGAAAAAATGCTGGAAACATCCACGTTGCCCTCTGCCATCTCACTGGGGCTGCGCTCCACACCTGGCAAATAAAGAGAAGTCAGTGATGGGGTTTAGATGTGGTCCCATGTCATGCTTTCCAAACAGGGCACAATGTTGCTCCTGGCTACCTGGACACCCACATTTCTCTCCCATGGGAGCCACGGCAGGAGAAAGAGGGAACTATGGTAGACCATGTCTCCCATCCTGACACAGCCAAAGGGTGACCAGGTGGTGGGAGGAACAGTCTCTGTCCCACAGCTTACCAGGCTCTTTGTATTTTCTGAAGGTATCATTCACCAGTGGGAAGAACACCACAATGGGTGCCTCTGGGGTCTCTGGGTCTTCAAAGATGTAGCACTCCTTTAGATTTTTCTTTTCTTCTTCACTCAGGTGGATTTTGGGAAATGGGATTCCCTGTTTTAGGAAGTACTTGGAGACTTCTTCCAAAGGCTGCATTTAGACAAGAAAAAAAAAAAAAGAAAAGGTCAGAAATTTTGTCACCCTCCCAACTTTTCCTAAAGCACAACACATCCATCACAGCCCTTCACAAAGATTCAGAGCAGCATTTGCTGTCAGCATTTCTTCTGGCCTTTGTCTCTTTCCTGAGATACTAAGGGCCAGTTATTAACAGAACAACAGTTCAATACCCAGCCTCCAACTTGCACTCCTGATTGTTGTCTCACCTCCTCATTATCAGCCTTTATCTGCAAGATAAATAAAATTATCATGGCTGCGGGCAAGGGTGGCCTTGCCTCTTAGGACACAGAATGATGCCCCTTACTGGAGAAAACCCTGTAATGAGCAGAACAGACAGGAATCTAAAGTGGCACAGCTTTTAAACACAGATTCACAAAGGTGGAAACACTTTGTCGACTTGGCATGAAATACTTAAAAGCTTTTAACTGTCTTTGATGTCTTAAGGTGGCTGTAAAAAGTGATGTAGGCATCTGGGAGCAAACATCAGCTTGACTGAAATGTTTATTTAATCTTGCAGTGTGCAAGTAATTTTTTGAAAATAGAATTTCTGTTCCTGAATCTGGTTGGCAGGTATGAAAATTTGCATTTTCACGAACTTCTCTCATATCCATATCTAGTAAGAGGAATTACAGACTAGATTATTAGCTAGCATATAAACCAGCAGGTACGGGGAAGGTTGAAAGGGCAATTCTTCCCTACAGTTTAGAACAAAAAAAATACAGTTACTGTTCTAAAGACAACTGGATAAATTACTTTTACTTCAACTGCATGTGTATATCTTTGGATAAATAACAGAAGATAAAAGAAACAAGTTCATCAGTGGACAAAATGGGAGCTGTACAGCAAGAATCCTTTTCTCCCAGAATCAGTTTCTTCTACATAAAACATTTTGATTCCTTAGGAGTTAAAGAAGGCTAAAAGGGCTAAAAGACAGCAGTCATTATCTAAGAAAATAGAGTGGTTTTCACACCAATGTCTGTGATCCAGAGGAATAGTTTAAGTGCAGGACAACATCCACTTTCCTCTCCGGCCTCATGAGCGGTGGGTAGCTGATGTCGATGTATCCTGCTGTGTCTGCCAGGCACATGAACTCTGCTGTTTCTGTCAGCTGGTTGGGGAAATTCTCTAGTACAGTATCTAAAAGGGAACATTCATTATGATGAGTGATTCACTTAAGAAATAACATATCAGATGTTTGGTTAATAAGGGAGGAAAAAAACCACCTCATCTCCCCATTACTTTCACTTTCCAAGACTACGCTACAGAAACTCAGTCTTGACAGAGGAGAAAGACCTTTCCCAGGTAAAAAAGCAAAGCTCCTTCACTTCTCATGCTGCTTTTCTGTCCCTGACCAGTAGTTGCCCTTCCTTGGAATCAAGGGACTACTTGGAGTTGATTTGTCTGGATGGGATTTAATTAGTTACCTTCAAATTTTTGTTTCCAAAGTGAAGAGTAAAACCTGTTCATCCTCTGCTTTCCCTTCTCTGATGAAAACACCAATCATCTAAGCAGTTAAAAATTAATATTCAGAGATGTTTACCTTTCCATATACAGAAGCTTTTGTTCTGAAGGTATTCATTATGCATCTGGAACCCCTTCAGGAAGTTGTAGAACTTTGACACCAACACCCGCTCAGTCAGGATCTGCCGAATGATGCCCATGATGCCACATTCAGGGGTGACTAAGTAAGTCTCCAACTCATTGCTCCTGGCTGGTGTGGAAGGCTCGTCTCCTTCTGAAGGGTAGAGGAGATGAACAACTTGTTCAACTCAACTGAACAGTTCTTTGTAATACTTAAAATACCACATGGGACCTAATATCAGCTAGAGGAATGAGGATACTAATCAGACATGGTAATATACAATCAAATTAATATCAAAGTAGGAACAAGAAGAAAATCAATCTTGAGTAAAGCATATTCCATGAAAAACAAAGTGAGAGTGGCGACAAATTTCCTAAAGCTGGGGATAAAAGAGATTTACTGCATGATAGAAGTCATAGGTAGATACCCTGTATGAAGGTCAGGGTAGTCTGAGAGCCTGGACCAGGTTCTTTCAAAATGAATTCAAATCAGCTTTAAAAAAAATTAAAAAAAAAAAAATGTTGCCAGGAGACTTAGACATCCAGAAAATAGCAAAGAAAAAGTGTTGTGCTAAATAGCATCTTACAAGATTGGAAAAGAGGGCTAATTACTTTCTATCACAAGCATTTCTTTACCTCAGGGTTGTGCAACACTTCCCTGGAGAAAGTGATGAAAAGCCCATAAACCAAACTCACAAACCACAATTGAGCACAGGAAGGACAGTGAACACCTCTAAAGAGGACACTAGTTTACAACAAGATCAAAGAAAAACAAAATAGAGTGCCATGTAATTGATATATCCAAGTCATCAACAGCAACATATGAAAAGTATCATCTCCCAAGGCAGGCAGAGAACACAGCACTGAGATGCTTGTTACAACATCTAAAAGATGCTGGGATCTAGAAGATCACCGGCAATGATATTTTGTTTAAAAACTTCAGTAGTTTTATATTTGATGGCAAAGCATCTCTTGCATAAATTCAGTCCAAGGCAGACAAATGGAAATAATGTTTCTATGAATGAAGCCAGAGAGAAAACCTAATTAGATATTGTTGGTAACGTGACATCTCAGTGAAGTATTTGCCTTGGTTTTAAAAGTTAAAAAGCCTTCCCAAAGATTTCACGCTATATGCATCTGAATGTAACATTCATTTAAAGATTCATAAGACAGCAGGTAAAGTAGAAACAGAAATGTAACCAACCAACTTCAACAGTCCTGTGTTGGGTGCACCTCAGTGAGCGTCTTTCTGTGGGATCCGATGAATGCCAGGCATCCAAGAGGTTGTAGGAAAAGACATTGCTCCACAGACCTGTGCCACGGTAGACAACAAGGAAACTGCTTTGGAAACCTTTTAATGCAAAAATATTCCTTTAAAAAACGTAATTCACAGCTTTGCGAGTGGTATCAGAAAGCCTCAAAGTTCCCAAACTCTCAACGAAAACTCTGTGAAGTTCTTCTATGGCAACTCATATCCTCTCCTCAAAGAGGAAATAAAATTTTTTAAATGTTGTGTCAGGCCTTCAGTCACCATAATTCATTGTCATATAAAGCTATTGCTGATACACTGCAAGCCAACATTTTCTGTTCATTTGCAGAGAATAACTGGCAAGTTTCCATCAACACAACCCATGCTCCCTGCAGCTTCAGAAGCTTCACTCCAGGCCTGCTAGACAAGGCAAATCCTCTCATTTCTCCTGTCTTCATTTTATACCTTCTCACTCCATTACTCTTCCAACCTCCAGAGCCCCAGGACTTGCACACTGCTCATGCATTTTAATATCTTCCAAACACTGTTGTCCTCTTTGAACTCAGTCATAATTAAATAGCAGTGTTTTCCTAACCTTTTCTAATGAATTTTCATGGTTTCTGTATTTGCTGAAGTAAGAATTGAGAGGAGAGCTGGCATCTTTAACGAGGCTGACAGAGTTGAAATTAGCAGATGTGGACCCCAGCCGTTCTTCTGGACACCTCAGGGTCTTGTAACCCCATAAGCTCATCCAATCTTTCCAGCTCTAGCCGTTGCTCCTATGAAATGCCTTACCTCTCCCTGCTTTTATCCCTAAGCTACCATGCTGTAATTAATAGCCCATTTTAATTATGAGCCATGAGGGCTTTACATATTGTATCACTAGATGGCAACATTGCTTTAACTCGCCACTCAATCCTTTCTGAAGATAAACATGGCTGTGGGGTCACCTGCCTAATTCAGGTGCTGAGGGTGGGAACACAGAGCTCAGCCCACATTGGATGTGTTGGCTCTGCTTGCTGCCTGGCCACCTCAGGTATGAGCACACTACACCACTGTCATTGTGAAACTGCAACGGAGGCACAATGTCCTCAGAAGAAGGCTCTGTAGTCCCACCTAGCTCTAATCCACCTCCTACCTCTGGTGGTCAGCACAGAGTGTTTAACAGAAGAATATGAGAAAAAGGAAAGTATGAAGGAATCTCTTTGCCAGTGTAACTCTCCAGCATCTCAAGGCTCTGGATTTGGTACTTCTAGTGCTGGTGGCTGCACCTGAACTGCTGTGCTTCAGAGCCACTAGCAGGACTTCCATGAACTTGTCCTCCCCTTTTCAGATATATTTACACTCTTGGATCCTGTGCTATCTTCTGAGTCTTTTCCCTCTGACACTTCTTTTCTTAACTCGTGACATCACTAAAAGCTCTCAGTGTAGCCATTAAAGCTCTGAGATCTACTGTCTGTGTGCCTAAGCACAATCTTCTGTTCCTCATGCCCAGATATTTCCTCATAATTGCACCAACTCGACTCTGGACTGCTCATGCATCGTGCATTGAGGTGCACAACTTCTCTGCACACCAAATAAGAATACCATGTGGTGTTACTGGTTGTATGGATATTCCAGTTCATAAATAAACCCTTTCTTACTGGTATCCTCAGTGTCCTGTTGTGTGTTATGCTTATTTACATGTAACACGACAGAACAGCATTTAAGAGCAGACACATTCTTCTGCAGACAACTTCACCCTGCAGCACCAGTGTAAAAAGGTGTATGGTGGAGAGTTCTAGCATCATGCTAAATTAAACCAAGGGTTGCATGAAAACTGCAAAGCTGTTGTCTTTCATGTATTGCTGGGAGCTACCCCCTTCACTGAAGTACGGATGATAAACCTCACTGAGTTAATCATGCTAGCAAAATTACAAAGGATTTAGAACACTATAAAACTTGCAAAAATATCAGTAACAGTTCAGAACATTACCACTGTTATAAAATTGACATTTTATAACAAATCAAATAACAACATTGGGTTTTGTTATAAGATCATGCCATTCATAGGAAGATTGAGTTTTAAGATGCTAGTTTCAAAATACAAATGTTTCCCATTTGGAACTCTCCTACTGCTTAGTTCAAAACAAACTTAACCTCTTTAAAGCAGCCCTGAAACATGAGGCACGAGAGTCACCATTCAAGATAAAACCAACAGTGAATTTTATTTGAAATTTCCTTCAAGTGTTTTTTAACCCATCTCCAGTGTCTAAGAAATCCAGCCAGAGGTGAGAACAACACATTGCACACGTTGCTTCAGTCCTGCATGTTGCAGGGCGTTGGTTGCAATACAGGGTGTGTATTAAATTAAAAATACAGTATGTTTTTGGGCAGTTCAGATTTTTGCAATCACCTTTCATGAAGCAGATGCGGGACTCAGGGAGCTTTTTCATCAGGCGACCCATGAAGAACTTGCTACCAAAATCCTCTGCACGAATGAAGGCGCCGTATTTTAGGAACCCAACCTCATAAGGGGTGAACTCCACCCATTCTGCAGAGGCACAAAAGAAACTTTTAAATCTCAATCCTATCCCTGCCCCCCTGCAGGAAGTCCTCTGAGATGACATGGAAGCAGCTGCAGGACAAACCCTGTTGGAGTGATCACAGACTGGCCTTCCTCAGGGTAAGGAGGAATCATTCAGCTGCTCACTCAGCAACATTTCCTAAACTTCTCCATTCAGAACTTTCCAGCAAGCCTCTCCAGATGGGACTCAAGTGAAATTTATGTCAAAAGGGATCAGTCTAGGTTACCCCACATGTGGAGCTAGCTAAGGCATTGACTTGTGAGTGTCTGAATGCCTCAAGAGCCTCCCCCAGGTTTCTCCTGCCCCATATGGATGGATTCCTCCCTAAGTGTAGGCACAAGGTCTAGAAATGGAAGATTTAAGGAGGAAAAGGAACTGTTTAGGAGTGCTACGTTTCAGCAGTCCAAGTGCTTGCAGGACATGCACTAACTCATAAAGCAGATAATCTGAACACCAACCAAGTCCAGATACAGCTCAGTTTTGCCATCACCTTTGAACTCTGAAAGGCTGTAGTCTTCTTTGATGTTGAGGATCATGTAGATAGGTAAGGGATTCTGACCCTGACTCAATGCCTGTCGCTCATCTGAGAGTTTGTGGTTGTTCTTCTGTCAATTGACCAGAAAGAGAAAAGAGCAAAACCAAGGGACCTTCTTGACATGGTGTATGGGCTTGCAAGATTACAGCAAAATAAATACCTGTTTCCATTTTCATTTTCTTATTCTCTCCACTCATTTTGTGACCAGACTTTTTTTGACCAAGAAGTGATCTAAACATTTACATATCCACATAAGCTCATTTAATTACAGGTGAGCTGTAGGAGCTCTGTGGTACAATGGTCTCATTCTTCCCAGTAAATGCATCTACTTTACATGGATTATTTACGTTCTCACAGGGAGGAACTGAGCAAAAGAAACCAAAAGCAGAACTCTGATGCTCAGATGCTCATACTGATAGCAGGAGACAGATGTTCTGGTCTACAGAGTATCCCTTGGGATGCTAGTTATGTGCTGAGAGATGCATGGGGACAAATCCCCTTTGTTAGTCAGCAGAAATCATCTGCTGGATAATGCTGACATGCTCTCAGGCTAACATCTGTGCCTGGAGCTCTATTTTTCCATACAACAATATTCAGTAGCTGTCAGGGAGAACACAGACACGTTACCCCATCACTTAATGCTTTTTCTAGCAGAAGCCCCCAGAAATCAATGCTGGAGATCTGGTATCCCTCTTGCTTCCTCAGTTTTAGCTCCTTGTCATAGTACTTCAAGCTCTCCAGGGAAAAGCAGCTTAGCTTGCACTTGGTCATATGTCTGCGGACTTCACTAATTGGTCTGGACAGATCCTGGCGTGACCAGTCAGGGGTCTGATACAAATGTGACAAGGTCCTGGGGAAAAGAAAGGAAGTACATTGTCATAGGCTCAAGACACTTCAACCTTTTAGACTTGGATTTAAGGGTCACATCCATGAACTAGACATTAATTGAAATAATCTTTTGGACTCAGTTTATTATTGAAAAATTGTGGGGTTTTTTTATTAAGGGGAACCCTTCAAATCACTATTGAAGCCTGAGGACTTGCAAAATGCCCCTCTGTGCTATGTAGGTTTATGCACAAAGCTATGATTTGCACCAGTGTCACTCATCAGGAAACATCCCAGACATGAAACAAAGGGTGAAGGAAAACATTCCCTACAAGCAGTGCCTGGGCCATACACTGGCTCAGGCAATGTGTTCCTAAAGCAGCAATAAAAGAAAGCTCAAGGCTGAAGCAGTACACCTTCCTTTGCCAAAAGGAAAATAATAAATCTCTTATATAACAGACTACAGAGATGATGGATGATGTCTTTGTTCAGCACCTCCTTACCATGTTGAACCAGATGAGCCAGTGATGTATGAAACAACATCTAAGAGATCCAGCTTCTGAAGACCCAGCAGGTTGCCTAACAGAGATGTGAGTGCCCGGGTGCCACCTCCTGTTGTCATGACTGCTACAACTGGTACCTGTTTAAATGTCAGCACAGCAGCAGTAAGCAACAACCTAGTTGACTAGCACATGTGGCCAGAGCTGAGTGAATTGAAGCATTTCTGTCCCACAAGAAATTCCAACGTTTCACCATTTCCCCAAACAGGAGAGAAAAAGATGAAAACCTGGTATTTTGCACAGAAAAAAAAATATTAAAAATTGATAATTAGCACTTTTTGACTTTTTTTTAATCAAAATCAGTCAATTTTTATTCTAAATTGTTACATGCTGGCTTATCAAAACAGCTCAAAACTTGTTGTTTCAAAGTATTTCAATATTAGACTGTTCCCCAGCAGAATGTCATCTCATGAGAATGTTATTTTGAGAACAAGCAGAGCTCATCCCCTTTTGTAAGTCAAGTATAATGACTGGATTACTTTTCCTATAAAGTAGCTGAAGTATACAATTGCAGTGATGAACCACAAAGTCTAATTACGTGCACATCTAAATTGTGTTACAGGAAAACAAATTCCTCCAAGAAACCCACTGAGAGAAGAGAAGCCAAATGACATTTCCCATATACATTTCCACATAATTGAATCAAGGAAATACTCAGCAGCACTTCACGTCAAAGCAAATTATTCTGATTTGGGTTTACCTGACCATGAGAAAACATTCTCTTGATGGAAAACCTGGACTTAGTACTTCCCTTAAAAAATTCTTATATTTAAGAAACTGCATTTTTCCACTGAAATTAGCATGTGAGTGAGAAACAATATACTGATGTGATTAGTTTGTGATCAGGGACATCATTTACAGCACCCAAAGCATTCTGTCATTAAATGTTTAGTATGCCTTTGGTCCAGTTGTCCTGGACAAAGGGGAAAGTTTAGGTGACAAAAAATAACTTTCAAAACGAAACCATCTTCATTTCTGAATTGCCTGGTCACAGAATATGTTCCCTTCCTAAGGCACCAAACATCTTCATGCTAGCATGGACATGAACAAATACAAACCCTAACTCAAACAAATGACATTCATCTCATTGTTTCATCTAAACACTGCTCGATGCTTTACATGGGACACTGAATACATCAGGACTGCTAAGGAGCAATACACAGATGGCTACAAGCAAACACAACCCTGTTAGACAGCGTGGTCCAGTTCCTATGGTGCTCCCCATACCTCATGATCTTGTAGGTCTCGCTCTAAGTGAAGGGCTTTTTTCAGAGCAGAAGCCACAAATTTCTTCCGTTTCTGTAGGAAATTTTTCTCCTCCATACACAGATCAAAATCCAGGCGAACATCTAAGTTTCTTGGCCTCAAACAAAGTTTCAAGAACTAACATAGACACTACAATCCACACACAGATACTATAAACAGTGGAATATTTAGGATTTGTTGCCTGAAGAGCTCCAGGTTTTATAAATAGAAATACTCTGGATTATTTACAAGTAAGGAAAGCGAGCTATAAACACATATTTTTTTTAAAACTCATAGCTCCATGGATTTTGCAGCCAGAAAAGGTTATTCTCACCATCCAAACTGAACTCTTGCATAGCAGGAAATTTCACCCAGCACAGTTAATAAAGTTCACCTTCTGGACATGGGTAACTAACAGTGGGTAAACAGGAGTAAATAATAATTGACTAAATAGGTTCTTAATTACAGAAAAAAAAAAGTAAGGCAAAAAATCTGAGCAGCATCCTCATTTTCACAACCACGAAACCCAAAGACAGAATTTCTTACCAATCATTCGACTTGACATATAAATTGATTGTTTCATCCTAGGGAAAAAAAGAAATAATAATAAGGCAATATAAGCAGTGGAGATGATTTTATGCCCTTTACTTTCAGTCAGCATTGAAGCCCTTCACTTTTTCTAAGAGCCATGTTGGAGCCACAAGGCCATAGCAATCAGAAAATCCATCCACTTTTTAAAGCTCTTCCAAGCCACTTTCTTTTCTTTCAATTGTTTTATACTAAAGACAGTACACAGTAAAAATCAGCACCAGCTTTCCAAGTGTTCTCCATCTTGCCTCATCCTTTGCATTTGCTCTGACCTGCATTAGATCCCCAGCTGGTCACAGAAATTCCTTTGTCAAACATTTGGCTGTGGTTTGTGGTTCTACTCAGCTCCTCTGATAATGTACCAGTCCATAACCTTCTCTAGACATTAATGTGAAGAATGTAAGGGCACTAACAGTTTTATATATAAACCTCTACTTTACACTGATATAAATAACTCATGTCCATTCTTCTTTGGTCCATAGCTTCACATTTTTTCTAAAAACGTGGTATCAATCACCTTTCCCACTGCTACTTTCTCTTTGAAGGGAAGAGAATCCAGAGGAAAAGTGAGGGATGCATGGCAGCCTTTTTTCTCTTCATCTGAGGTACACTGAAAAATAAATTGTAATGTAGAAAAATATTGATGGATACACCACAAAAACAAACAAACAAACAAACAAACAAAACCAGTCACAAACTTATTTTTTTCAAATGGGGTCACTGTCCAGCAGTTTCCAAGTTGGCATCTAATATACAGGTGGTTTAGAGGCTACAGTGCTCTTCCAGAGCCAAAGATCATGAAAGATGGCTTTTAATTAAAAAATACAAAATTCTGTTGGCCTCAGTCAAGTATGGAAAACTTTACTGTGCTTCCTCAAGCGAATGATCACATACTGAGATGAAATGAGGCTTCTTCTCTGCTAGAGCCACACGCAGCTCTGGCAGGCTGTACTTGATGTAATGGAAGCCCAGGGGCTCTGGAGGCTGCTGGGAAGAGCCCAGCGACAGGGTCTGGCTCTCTTCATAGGATCCCTTCACTGAAAACAAGAAGTCTTTTTCTAAAAAAAAAAAAGAAAAGATGAAAAAACATACACAGAAGTTACTATCATGTCAGAAACAGAACATTAAATGGTCATTCAGAAGTTTTCATTTTTATATACAAAGCATTCAACAATGCTTAAAAACTCCCAGATTATTTATCCAACCAGGATACACTGCAGGAAAAAGAAGGGTGGGATAAAAATAAACCCTACCTGCTTATAAAACAGCTGTAGCTATTTTAAAAACTCAGGCAGGCAGGAAAATCGGGAAAAATGTAAATTATTGAGATAGAAATATATATTTACTTCTCTTTTGTAGTATTTTCTTCTATTTTATAGCACTAAGAAGATTCATTATCACTCCAATGTCTAAGTTTGGTTCTTATAATTAGTTAGCATAGACACACTATAAATATTGGATCTGTGATCTTGAATATACTCCTAACCATCCAATTTCTGTGCTCTAATTGTAAGAACAAAGTAGGAAAATTACCAGATAGGAAAATTACAAAAAAAGTAGACATTTTCAGATTAATGCAAATTAAGATCTTTTGTTTCTAGTTTAAATTCTAACCTGAAGGTTCTTTCTTCATCCATCTATTGTCCACCAGGACTTCCAAGCAGGAAATTTCACGAGACTGGAGAAGGGATGGACAATGAGATAATTACAAAACATCCCATACCCGAGTCAATCCACTGCTACCTGTCTCTGGTCACACCCTGGGCTATGGAAAACTCTCCACCCTGTGTCTGTTCAGCTGATAAGAGAAAGCTCTCAGCATTCTGAAGATGTAATGGAGGATGATGTGACAGGTTTCAGCTGAAGGAAAAATGGCTGTAGTGCCGTGGTACATCCATGGATATGGGGCTGGGAAGGGAGGGGAAATACAAGGGGAAGGAGTAGGAGTGTGCTGAGGTCTTCCAAGGGTAGACTGATGGGATGGCCAAATCACAGGTAGAATCATAGTATCATAGAAGTCTGTCCTTGTGGCCCTGCTTTGATGAGGCTGGACTAAAAAATACCATAATGGAGGATGATGTGACAGGTTTCAGCTGAAGGAAAAATGGCTGTAGTGCCATGGTACATCCATGGATATGGGGCTGGGAAGGGAAGGGAAATACCAGGGGAAGGAGTAGGAGTGTGCTGAGGTCTTCCAAGGGTAGACTGATGGGATGGCCAAATCACAGGTAGAATCATAGTCCTTGTGGCCCTGCTTTGGTGAGGCTGGACTAAAAAATACCACCTCCTCTAAAGAGTGAGTTAGGGGCAGTTGAGAAAGCAGCTTCCATATCATCCCATGGAGGTGGGGAAAACAGGATGGCTGTGAGGGGTTCCCAAGAGAAGTCCCCAGGGGGAATGGCACAGAGGCATTAAGTCAGTGAGAGAGCACTTCAGGCTTCATCAAGTGGCCTGCTATCAGCTGATGGGGGTGGACAGGGCTCCGGGTGTCCCCAGTGTCTGTGTTCCCTCTTTCCTAATAGATCCTCCCCCCAGGAGCAGCACAGAAGGGTGGCTGCCAGTGCCTGACTCCCCATCTCCCTCCCTTTCAGCCCTGCCTGCAGTGAGGTGTTGGGGCACCTGTCAGATTCATCACTAACATGAAAATGAGCATAGGAGAGAAAAAGTTTTCAATTACCACTAATACACCGTTAGTGACAAGCTTTTCGGGAGGGACTGGACTGAAAGAGAGGGAAAAATTTGCAATCAGAACAAATATGACCTAAATACACCCTTAAATGAACATTTTCTCTAATGTTTGATTTCTCAAGGACAATCTCAAATATGTAATTGATTTTTGGTTGTGGGAAGCATCTGAAATGTGTCTTCCTAAATTTAAAAATGATAATGGTGAATAATAGTAGCAAAAAGCACAGTGGCTACAGTAATTATTATCCTTCTCCCCCTTCCAGCAAATAATGGGATAAATTAGCATCCAGGATGATTCTTGGTAGATAAGGAATATAACATCAGCTGGTGCTGTGATGCTGAGCATTTTAAACTCTATTATACTAAATACTTGTGTGTGTTTGCTTGCTTTTGCAAAGGACAGTTCTTTGGTCCTATATGCATTTTACTCACATGCTCTCTGATGCAAACTCAACCTCCAGCACCTCTTCTGTCTGTAAAATATTAGTTTGTCATATGCATTTGAATTCATTTTCTTTCTTTTCTCCCAAAACAACTCAAAATCAAATTTCCTTCCTGCTATAGGGTATGCTCAGGTGACGGAAAGCATTCAAGGCAGAATGATTTTAGAAAGTATTCTCCCTCCTTTGTTAAACATCTCTCCCCGGGCTGACTGCACTTGGCCATTTTAAAACTGTCTAAAGCCTTCTTTTTTTCTGGGTAACGTTATCAGAAGTCTGATACTGTTGGATAGCAGAAGGCATTCTCTGTCCTTCAGACTGAAAGGACTCCTGTAACACTGGCAATGCATTGACCAGTCACTATAGACTAGTAGCCAATATCACCAAAGCACCAAATAACAGTACATACCCTATAAGAAAATTCAGTGAAATAGCAAATCTATAAAAGTATCTAAACTGGACATCTAGATCCCATGTTGAAGTCATCATGCACGTGTTTAAACACACTGAAGTAATGAACCAGTTACAGGAATTGGCTATGAATGGGTTTTAGCACCTCAGCATGGATCTTTGTGTTATATTCAGGTATATTCAAAAGAATTACAGGGCACAGTATCAGTTTTTAAATTATACTCCAACATCTGTGCCAGAGTATACCCAAAAGCACAAGTAATGGTCCCAGAAAAAGAAAGTCTAACAGAGAAACTTAGTGCAATGGTGATTAAGTCTTTTATCTCCAGCAAAATTTGTTTGAGCAACAGAGTTAAGGGAATAAAATGGAACTCTGATGTCAGAAAAACTCTGCTAAGAGGTTTGAGGTATTTTTTTGAGTAAAAACCTTGAGGATTACATTCAAGGTAAGGAGGTAAACCTTGTTCCACTTTGCTGAACAAAGTTTGAATGGTATTTTATAGCATACATGATGTGCAGAACAATAAGAAATAAACCCTCCTGTCTACAGTTGCTTTACATTAAATTATTTAGGAGGTAGTACCAAAAAGGTATTTTCTCCCTATGGCCAAGGCAGTTTTATTCCTCACCTTTGGATTTAGCTGAAAAGTCAAGCTAACAGTTTCTCCAAGCTGGATTTTAGCAACATCAAAAAGGACAGTGAAGAGAAGGTCATCCTTAGCAATTTCATTTTCATCATAGACTTTCATCTCAAGAATGTTCTGTGAACAGAGGACCAGGATTAGGAACATCTCTAGTTTGAGACCTTACGGTGGCACGAGATGACATGCTCAGCATGTTAAGGAAGACAGAGAAAGGATGAGGAGAACTGAGAGCACAATGTTTTCATCCACACAGACCTGAGGAAAGATGTTCTGAACGTAACATAGTTGGGTTTATTGCTGATTTTCCCCTGCAGAGTAATTTAAAGAACAAAGGCTAGTAGAATTATTGATATGCAGCTCCCCTATTGAAAAACATACTTGACCTCCAACTTGGTTTAATGACACCACTTCTTATTCCATTGTAGAAAACCACCTAGTGGACAGGACTTCACTGCTATTGGTGGGGGGAAAAAATAATCCTTGAAAAGCAGTGATTAAAATACATTAAGGAAGCTCCATATAACCATTGCATGGTTGCATAATTCTATCCTGTAAATTATTAAACAAATCACATGGAGATAATTACTATGGAATTTACAGAAATTGATATGTTTTTGTTAAACTGGTGACAAAACGCACAGAAAGCAGTAGAATAAATGCCTATTTCCTGTATCATACACCTCTCAATCTCTTCTTCCTTCCTCCCACTGCAGAAATCTCCTCCTCTCCCTCCTTTGTCACCTCCCTGTTTGGATGGACAGGACAGGTAACAGCCCTTGCTCTGCCTGGTTGGTAGCTGCATATGGGCTGCCTCAGAGTTGCCTCCCAGAGTGCTGAAAAAAAAATTAACATTAACAGCTGTTTCCTCAGTGGGGAATTAATTCAGGCCTCTCTCCATATATTCAGCAGCTCATTTTCATGTAAAGTCACAGGGATCTCTTGTCTCAGAGATCCTTAATTACGTATCAGATTTAACTGAAACTTGCTAACAGGTTCCAAGCTTATTAAAGACACACAGATAGGCACATGGCCTCACACATGCACACAAAAAAATGAGCATTGAGCTTTGCTGTCTTAACAGTTCATAATAAATCACAAGAAGATCCATAACTAAATCAAATAAGTGATTGAATATACAAATATAGTGAAAGAAGGATGATCCAGAATTCAAATATTCAGTTTTGAGATCTATCATTTCTGTAAGAAGCCAGAAAGTGAGAGATGGCAAGCTGCAGTGAACTTGAGCTTGCAGTTGGCTGCCAAAAGACAGACAGGCTGTTGTCCTTTAAGGCCATATCTGTAAATGTGTGATCACTGGGCTTCAGACAGAAAACCAGTTCTGTTTGGGGCTGAGAGGGTCAGTGGAGGATCCCTGCCCACCATGCTTGCTCAGAGAAACATGTTGACAAGAGGCAGAGACAAGCAGCCACAGCAACCTGATTCACAGGCCAGCCATAAATAAATAGCCTGTGAAGGATTATGGAAGGTGATGGGGGAAGCCAGTGGGGAAAATATGCTTCAAAGCAATAGCTGGAAGTGTGTAGAAGGCAAGCTTACACTGAAAAGCAGATCAGTTTTCCTGGCTGTGATACTCAACAGAATGTCCTTTTTTGGCTAAAACATCTGACTTATCTTCTTAGTGACCAACTGACCTGAAGTCCCTCAGCTGCTCCTATCTAGCCAGGAGGGGCAGGCACAGGGTGCCAGCTGGCTAAGGGAGATCTCGGGCTGCAGTGCTGGGTGGGAAGCAGCCAAGGAGCTCTGGGCAATTCACCATTTTTATCTATTCCCAACAGAAGATGTGAGGGCAGCATGATTGGGAGCAGGCACCACACAGAGCCAGCTGCGTGCCACCACCTCTGGGCAGGGTGGCTCTCCTGGGGTGCCCACGGCACTGTCCCAGGGAGCCTTTCCTTGCTGACTGTGCTTTGTTAAATGTTCATCAAAACAGAAGACTTTCAGTAAACACTGCTCTTCCTGATGAGAACCAGCCCCAAATACCCAAACAAGTTTTTCCTCTCTCACAGTGACTGTATGTTATATGATTTTATCGAGCTCTGGCTCCCGTGATTTAGGAAGGTGAATATCTCAAAGATACACAAGGCAGAAAATAACCAGATCCGGCTCTGCTCGGGGGAGTAATGAGCAAAGCAACTGCAGTGTGTGCAGAGAAACCTCTGAGAACCACGACTTAGTCTGTTGAGTCCAGAGAGCAGCAAGGCAGCAGTGACAGACGTGCCAGAGCACTTTGGATGTCCCAGATTTCCAGGACAGAAGCCACAGCAGCCACTGCCACACTGAAAATTACTGGGGGTAATGCCAAGTGTCTTGACTCCTTCTGCAAACTTACTGCAAAGTAAACATAAGGTCTTCCCAAGTACTACTCCATGAAGGACTAGTTCAGGCAGCCATGACCAAGATCTCTCACAGCTGTCATGTGTGATGTTGCAGTTTTGAAAGACCTGTCAGCCACAAACCATTGCAAGGGGCAGGTGCTCTGGTGCAAGAGCTGCAGATCAGTGGGCGTGCATTTGTTCCTGTGCTGCAATGCTTGTCCCTTCCCTTTTGCCTCCCTGGTAAACCTGCAGGTCTCATTGGCATTGCCTTTCATTGGCATTTTGAAAGAAGCTGGAATTTTTTCAGGTGTGCAGGGAAAGTACTGGCTGTAGGACACAAATGGGCTGGTGTGTTAAAGCCAAAAGCTGTATCAAACATGACCAGTACCACCTGACTCTGTGGAAGGAACCCTGAGAACTTCTACCATGGGCAACTTCTGTAGACAAAGGCAAGAGGGATTGTTCACTGGAGACCCTTTGGTGTAGTAACACTTTGAGTTATCCTGAATGCTATCTTGGAGGAGTTTTTCAATGCTTTGGAGAGCCAGGGGACTGGTCTGCTGATCTGGCACTTAGCAAGATGCTCTTGTCTTGTTTTGCCACCAGCACGAGGAAATAAAGAGTGCAAGTGGTAAAGCAAAGTTTGTTTGCCCCAGGTGTGAGGTAAGTTTGGCTTACTTGGCCTATCACTGATCTTTGTGGACTCCTAGACTCTGATGCTGATGTTGTCTCTTGGAGGGAGTAGACAGTGGGACTTGCAAATCTTCTTAAGATCTAACATTTATCATCATGGTAAAACCTCAGCTGGTCTTCTTTTGCTAACTTTAACTGTTGTTTTGTGATATTTTTTTCAGCAGATCATTCCAAAGGAATAGTAACTAAGTACAGCACTGTGTTGCTTCCACTACTTAGCTCATACGTGGCTTCCATGATGTTCAGTTTACTCTGAAATTCTCACCTTTACCCTTGAAAAGCATTGATTAAAAAAAAGAGAGAGAGAGAAGGAAAAATGTTAGAAAAGTATATAAATAGTTTTGAAGTATCTTGGTTATCTTTTATATATCAGAAAATAATATTTAATTGTGCTGCTGCAAATCCCCTTACCCACATCCTTGTAGTCCCTTACACATATTTACTTTTATGGCACCCTACATATCAATCACCCACTGAGATTTCTGTCCCAAAAGAAAAACAAACGTACTCTGCAACTTACTTTGACTTGACTCTGGATCCTGAAGCAAAATGTTTCATTCCACACTGGGTCTTTGCAGTTCTTGATGGTTTTGGTCCGGACAGTCTCCGAGGAAGCAGTAGGCAAGGACAGGCTTACATAGCAATCTGTTTGACTAACTGTATTTGAAAAGATATATGGTAACTAACAAATAATATAATATAAATATCTTAGAGTGTGACCTTATAGCACTGTATAGACAGCAAGCTGCAAAAAAAGGTGATATTGTTTCTATTCCTTTTCTTACAGTCCCTATTCAATAGCAGTCACTACTCTTTGTTTCCTCCAGCAGGTGAGAGCTCTAGTCATTCACGAAGGTTCAAAGAACATATTGCAATAAAGACAACTGATAAGAAAAGAATAAGCAGAGATAGTTACACTTTAAAAAAAAAAAAAAACATTATAGATATGTCCCCTGTTTGTTGCAAATCAACAGATTCTGTGATGGAGAAGAAAACCTTTCTGAAGGGTAAAGCACTTCACTCTTTGAGCATTTAGACAAGAGTCTAACTTTGTCCTTGGCTCTTTAGAGAGAAACAGAAGAGCTAAAGAGGGTCTGGGTACAAAGAATGTTACACCTCTGGTCTGCTGCCCTCAAATAGCTGCAGCCCAGCCATGTAACAAGCTGACTGTCTCACCCAACATCACAACAAGCGATCACATCTCTTCACCATCAACAAATATGCAAAAATAGCCATGCCCCTTTATCTTATTAATTTGAACTCTAAGCCTTCACAATGAAAAATCTAATTTCTGAGAAAAGTGTTAATGTAAAAAGATGATTGCACAGTTAGGTACAAGTATGGCATTAAATCTTCATAATACATGGCAGCTGCTTTGGGATGGGTCCCAAGAACCCAAGCTGGGGCAAACATTCTCCTGGCTGAGTGAGCGCAGTTATCCCAAGCACTGCCACAGGGTTTTGGTGAGTTGTCTCTTGTGGATTGCCAGAGCTTTTGGGTGAGGGGCAGGTTGGGTACTTGTATATCTGAACAACTAACTTTCCTTTTGTGTGCTAATCTAATATATGTAGAGTAGTTGTTGGTTAGGATTCTCTCTGACACTGCTAGGAAGATTTTCTTTGGCAGGAAGCAGCGCTGGGTACCTGCTCCTAAGGACATAAAAGAGTTGATGTCTCAGGAACCTGTGGTAACAAACTAAGACCCTGAATAGGGTAATGAGTGCTGGGACTCACTCCTCCAACACTGTCATTCACCCTTTCCAGCCCTGCCATTTGTAGCAAATCTGCTCTTCTTCAGCCCTCTACACTCTTTGCATTTATTTTCAGACAACAGACTTTTTTTTTTGTCTGCTGGGCAACAACAACTGTCTCTAATGTCTCCAGCTCTAAGAACTATTTCATCATCACAGTAACAGGTCAGATTTGGGTGTAATAACAGGCAGTTTGATATTGAGGGGCTGAGAGGCAGTATGACCAAGCAGGTAACCTGCTGGGAAAGGTCTCATGACATGTTGATCCCAGTCACAGCTCTACTCCAGGCTGCTAAGTCACTCTGGGCAACTGTTTCCATTTAAATTTATCTTGCTTCTCTATCTGCATTTTCCTGTCAATGAAACAGTGATAATGAATCTGCTTTGACATGCCATGATTAAAAACATTATACAAAAAAAACCATACTGTTATTAATATTTCCACATGACCCACAAGAAGACAGTGCCTGATAAGCCATTATGTTCCTCTTTCTTTACCAGTCTCTTGGTTCTCATTCCACACTTTCTTTAAACCTGTGGTATAACCCACGTGGCAATGTGTAGATGTTGCTTAAAGCAATTTGTGCAGTGAGGTTAGCTATGATTTATCTTTCAGGTCTCCTGATCCTGTCTGAACACAAAACAACTTCCAGTTTTGCAGCATGCGTTTGATAGTTTCCCCCTTACTGTCCATAACAGGAAGGAAATTACTTTCATACCACGAATGCAGAAGTCTATAGTTCTTGCAAGTAATATTAGGATATTTTTTTTACTTACTACTGTATTTTTAAAATTCAGAATATGTGCAATGTACCTGTAAACATTTTCCTGGTAAAACAAGTGATAAAATAGTTTCTTTAGCTCTTTACCCAAATAGCTTTTTTTTCAAATTTTTAACATTTAAAAAAGAGAATTAACTTTGCATAGTTATGTCTCAGATGGTGCCAGAGAAGCAGGTAAGAGTGAGAATATCTGTTTCTTCAGCAACTGTATGTCAGTTATGGACTACAGATATACGTGTATTTTAGACAATTTGTTCATTTATGGTCTGGGATACTTTTTTTGTTGTAGATATTACCTATGAAGCTTGATTTAGAAGGCAGGCGTTCAATACTTTCAGAGTATCAAAGAAGCTCTAAACTTTTGATTTATAATCTTGTATCTAGACAGAACTGTGGTAGGATCTCTGTTCAGTTCTCCATCCTCTCAGAACAAAAAAGAGCTATAGCTGACTTGAGAAGTTATTCCAGTTTTTAAAAGTCCAGTTTACCCTTAATAAGAGCAAAAACAAAGTTCCACAACCTGATGATCTACATGTAACACCAGCTCAGTTAGCAGCCAACAAGGCCTCAATCTCAACATAGCCCAAGACAAGAATGAAGACAGAGACAAAGATACTTGTATCTGAAAAGGAGCAATTAGAGTCAGGCCACTGCAGGAAGAAAAACACATTATGTCTCAGAACTATAATGTTACAGGACTAATCTGATAACTTATACATACAACAGAGGTTTAGATAAATTTTGGAACAGATCCCAAACACACAATATTAAATGTAACTGCAGATGATGAAATTTAGGTGATATCTTTGCATACAGTCCCAGCCCTGGACAGGAACAAGTGGAAGCTCAGTGTTTTCTGTGTTGCAGTTCTCTTACACTCTGTTCCTCCTTCCACCACAAAAGGCTTTAATTGTCACCAGTTATTAAATCTAAACATGTCCAGACTGAAGAGGATTGACTTAGACTGGCATAGGAGAAAGAGCTGAAAGAATTTGCTTTGCTAATTCGACAACAACAAAAACTAAGACTGTTAGATAACATGGTACTAGTTCTGTAAAGTCCAAAGAGGACAATGATCCATGGCTCTGTGTGACCAGAGGGAAATAAACAAAGACAAATATTAGGAAAACTGTGCCAGTTCTAAGAGTGAGTTCTAGAAAGAAAGATTTTATCAATTTTCTAGGTAACTCCTTTCAGATGGTATTGACACCCAGATATAAATAAGAGTGACAGACAAGTTAGACTTGATCCTGCTTCAGGAAAAGAGGACTAGCCTAGATGAACCTACAAGGTGGCATACGGAATTGCTCAAAGAGGACAATGATCCATGGCTCTGTGTGACCAGTGGGAAATAAACAAAGACAAATATTAGGAAAACTGTGCCAGTTCTAAGAGTGAGTTCTAGAAAGAAAGATTTTATCAATTTTCTAGGTAACTCCTTTCAGATGGTATTGACACCCAGATATAAATAAGAGTGACAGACAAGTTAGACTTGATCCTGCTTCAGGAAAAGAGGACCTACAAGATGGCATATGGAATTGCTGACACATGATACCCATGTTTATGCTGAAAGGCAGTAAACAGGATAATCATGTCATGTCAATTATATTGCAAGGAAACCAACAGGTCTTCCTGTCAGCCTTGACTGTCAGAGCAGTTATAGGACATGCTTACATTGCACATCAGCCCAAGAGATCCATTCCCAGATATCTGGGCGGTGTCTCCAAAACATCTCCAAACCTCCTCCTTTGACATGTATAAATTAAGGCTGTAAATTCATTGGAAAAGTTGCTACCTTCCCTTTCCAAACACATACAGTGTCCAAGTAACAAAGCCCAAATCCATACCTAGAGCCTCCATGCACCATCCCAATACAACTGCCAAAAGGAAACAAGACAAAAAAGCAGCACAATATAATGCAAAGAAGCCCACAGACAGCTGTGCTACAACTTCTCACACCCACTTACTTTCCATGAAGCAACAGGGGATAAATTATACTGCCTAAGTTGCACTTTGGGTATTCATAGTTGTTCTTGCATGATTTGTACATGCTAGAAAAGGTACAGATGTCGTTAGATCACCTTTACATATGCTCTCTTTTGGAAAAGTGGAACAGTCCAAAGTCTGTGAACCTCAGTCATCATCTCATGAATTAGATTGTGGACCTACAGGGCAAAATATACTGGTGAGGATTACAGTTTGATTGCTTGGGTTTATTTGTTAAGGAGAGAGTTCATTCAGCCTGGATTAAAAGCTTACATTGCAGCAATGGTTCATCCTGACATAAATACTATGACTTCAATGCCTTGCCAATAGTGCACTTTGCTTTTGGAAGTTATCTTCATATTTGATACATCTTTTCTACAAGGATGTCACCATCGGTTTCTTTCACATGAAAGCAAGCCACAGATAAACATACAGCCTCCAGACTCCCTTTTATCAGAAGACTACAACTAATCCTATTTCCACAGTGAAATTAAATGAGCTTATTTTTTTGGCTGGAGTCCTCCATGACTCCCAACTGATCTAGCAGTTTACAGCAGCTTTCCTGTGAGTAAGAATGAATGAAAGCATTAAGAATAAATACCTCTGACTTACAAGGAACATTTATACCCAGGACCCCTTTTGTTTCATTCTTGAACTGAAGGGGAACTTTTTATGAAAAGGTAGTCAAGACTGGTTCTGAATAAACAGGAAAATCTTGATACCTTTGCTGGGCAGATATTCAAAAAGATTGCCAGTTTTGTAGCAGAATATGATGTAAGTGCCAGCACCAGCTTTTGTGTGTGAATTCTACTTTCAGCCTTCCCTGGCTACTGGTGCAGCAGTGCTTTATTGGCTCCTGCTGAGGGTGCAGTCATACAAAGTGCCCAAGAGAAAAACCATAGTCTCACAGGGACACTCACATATCTTTTCAGCAATGCAGACTACTACAGCCATGTTAAATCCAGCCTCTCTACTTTACATTGGCTTCCCACATAAAAACAAATCACATTTGAGTTCTTGGTCCATAGCTACAAGGTAATCAATATCCCCAGTTTGGCAGAAAGCTTGCCTGAAGCTCCTCTCTGAGACCATTTGCTGATAAAGGTCACCAAGTTCTCTGAATCTCGCCTGTGGGCAAGGCTGTCCCTGGAACTGTTGAGCATTCAAAATAAACCTCCACAGGGACTAAGACATACCACAGGCCTTATCACATTGTGCTTTTAGTGTACAGCTCACCTCAGCAGCACTTACCTAGAAGCACGTGAAAGAACACTAAGAGAGAACCCATGCATAAGGCAAAACAGGTCTCTGCTCAGAGGGTACAGGAAAGAATGAATCACTGATTACAGATATCAGCCACAGTGCTGAATGCATAACTGGATGGACTGCAGATACTGCTGTCTTGATGAGACTTGAAAAACCAGGGTAGAACTAGAACAGATTCTGCAGGTTCTTTAAGAGTGTATAAGAAAATCTATTGGGCATCAGTGAACAAAAACGCATTTAAATATATTTCTCATCATAAAATATTGAAGATGAAAAATTATACCTTCTCATCAAAAGAAAACCTCAAAAATTCTGAAATAATTCCTGCAACAAGTAAATGTCTGTTATCTATCTTGATATTAATTATGAACTTCTTTGAATGTTCAAGTTAACAACAAATAGAACTGTAAACACAGAACTGCTGGTATTCATACTGTGGTTACTGTTCAGTGTCAAGTAAAGTATACTTTGGCCTTGAAGTCAACACATCATGGAGCAACAGTAAGCAGGATATAGAGTAAAATATGGTCCTTATCAACTATGGTCAGAATGCCAAGGTACAATAACTTTTAAGATGTGGGAGACTGTAAGCATGGGAAAAGGCAGCTTACTTTCCTAAGTGGTGAGAAGGTGTTACACAGCTCAGCCCCAGGAAATCTGTAAATGCAGAAAGCTTATTCAGAAATCAAAGCAATACTTCATCATCATTATCTGTTGACAGCTGCTGAAGTTGCTTACATGCACTTGAAAGGAACTGCATGCTAGTCTTGTGCTACCTGTGCTATTTATTAGCACAGCACTTCATGAAATGCATCCCAGCTCTGCAGCAACATCTATCTGGATCTACTGGACCTTTCCAAGAAAGTCACAATCCGAGCAGTCTGCCACTGCCATTTAACTCTGCAAGCCAAATTCTGTGTCTGTTCAAAACCACCAAGTGATTCTATGTTGTTGCCATTGTCACCGACTCATTCCAGCCTTTCTTCCCCACCCAAGGTTCTCCCTTGTTCATTTTTATTGCCTCCACTTTTTTCAAGCCTGTTTTAAAACAGGTTTTGACATTTAAAAAATTTTAAAAATATTTTAAAAGCTGTTTCAGCCACTTCTTACCTAGAAGTCTCCTCTAAATGATAAGTTAATGAAGTCTATTAGGAGCATGCAGTACTACCACAAAAGGCTTTAAAGGTCATTTCTGTTCAATGAAGGACAGCAGCTGCAATACCACCTATGCTGGTGCAGTATTAGAGCACAGTAGCTGCTCTCACTTTTGCCTTTGAGACTGAGATGAACCTAGCATTTACCTAAGGTTCTTTACTCTTTTTGCCAGTCTTTCAGCTGGTAATCAGTTCATCCTCCCAATACCCTGTGAGTTTCCTACTGCCCTTGCTGAAGTCCTTGCTTTAGAGATGAGAAAATAAGGTTTTCAGGAAACTCATCTTCTCCAAGGTTGCACCAAGAATCTGAAGGATGTCCTGTGGGACATCACACGATACCTTTAACCACCTTAACAGTTTCCTATTCTTGCACACAGAAGCATGCAAAAACCAGCATGGCTGCAAAAGAAGATGCATGTCTATCTGCATTCATTCCATTGATATCTAGGAACAGAGATGCAATTATTTCCACAACTATAGGGAGGGTCCCTGACCAAGAACACTAAACAAATACCATATTCATGAGCTCCTTGATTATACATAGCTTTGTCCTTTTAAGTAGCAGCTTATGCTGCTATCAAGGCACAGAGCAGACTTTTCATCTCCACACTTCTTACTATGTATGCAACCCAACTGCATATAATACAACATACAATGTGCTCTATACACTATATTTAATGTGTCCATACATCATGGCCACCAGTGGCTTGAGAAAAACATGGAAATGGTCTCTTAGCAATGGACAGAGGATAACATAAGAGCAGACTTGGGTAACATAAGTAGATGAAAACAAAAAGAAGATTGAATAGAAAGGAACAGAGGCTATAAAGAACTGCAGGTGTAAAGCTGATTCATGTAATATTCACTGAGATTATCCATCCATCTATTACTCATATTATTAACTGAGGCTATAACTTTGTTATTATAAACATCAGTCAGGACCACGGCTCCATTTTAAAAGTCACCTTAGTAGTTATGCAATTAGACCTCAGTCTTGATCTAATCAACTTACAATTGCAGTAAGAAAATCCCCACTTCAGGATATGACACCACAGGGAGGAGCTTCTTGTGATTAACAGTTGCTTTTATACCTGTTCATTTCAGTTTCTTAACCAGTTAGGAAAACTTTGTTTACAGGCCTCGTTGCAACTTGGCATCTATCCACTTGATTAATTCTCTGTCCTTGTGCTGACTCCTGTGGCCAAGCCTTTGTCCTGGGCTGGTTTTTGTATTTCTCTCCATGACATGTTTTCAGTCACTCCTTTCTATACACAACAGTTTTCTTTGGAGCACGTGGCAATTAAAAGGATTTCATTATTATGATGGTGTTACACAGGATTTTGGTGATATAACGAAAGACATTAGTAATACCTCCTTCCAGCTTTTAAAATCAATTGACAGCATAGTATTGGGAGTTTGCTATGAAATTACAGAGCAATATGGCCAAGATTTAACAAGAATCAGATTTAATATTAGGGTTACAGCAATACTAGGGTTGCAGTAAGACTAAGGCTTTATTTAAGGATAAAGATGATTGAGATGAGCTTGTGATATTAAGGGGAAAAAAAGTAGCTGTAGGCTATTTCAGGAAAAGCTTTGGACTTTAGGTATTTTGAACATAAGGTAGGGTAAACCAATATTTTTAAAGACTTTTCTCCTGAAGAGAATATTTCTGTGCAATACACATATGTAGAAGATTACTTTATATTTCTCTTATTTCTCTGAGGAGTTCACACAGCATAGGCCTAGGTCTTGTTCTAATTGGCACATGGGGTGAAATGCAGTGGTGCTTGGCCAGCAAGTTCTCTCCAGAAAGAAACTCTCCCATGGTTAAATGGTGGAAATGCAGAGCCCTGCATAAGGGTGGCTTCAAGGGGCCTTCAAAGGCTTCTGTAAGTGAGCAAGACTTGAAGATGAGACTTGTGCCCTCTTGCAGTGATCTTGGCTGGTGGACCAGCCCATGCAAGACAAGATTGTTTGCAAAAATCAATCCCTTCCCACACGTGGGGAGCATTTGGAAAGTCAATCTCTACTACGTCAGGTGACAGGGAAAGTAAGGATAGAAGTACAAAGTATAGTACTGGATGGCAGGAAAAATTCAAGGCCTTTCAGTAGTGAAGGCAAAACTGATTTTTGCCACTACAAGGATGAAACTTTGAGATTGCAATAAAAGTTCTTGTGAAATGGAAGCCATAAGCTGGACAAAGACTGTTACTGATGCATAGAATTTGTGTGGGTTCAAGAGTAGACGACAGGTATTCCTGAATTCATAGAAAATCTGTATTTGACCTGGAAAGTTAGTAACTCCAAAGTCATCAAAGGCTGGAAGAGCACATTCTGCAGAGCACACTTTGTACTTTCAGTCTGCTCCCATACATCTCCCTAGGCACCTGCCTTTCAACAGAAGGAACCTTTGGTCTGATCCAGTACCACCGTTCTTGTGTCCCTGTGCACTGCAATGTGTCTGTAAGAATATGGAGAGCCCAGGCACCTGAGCTTGTAACTCTTGCTCCTGATGCTGCCAATGACTTCCTATTTTGCCAGTGCCTCAAGCTAACTCTGTTGGATGATCCATGTTCAGACCATGAGCAATTAAACACTTCTTTCCAAAATCTCCACATACCATCCTGTGTAGTTGCTGAGGAAAAGCACCATCCCTGCAGTGAACCCAGATTTTGCAGAAATAGAAGATGCGTTTGGGCAGTTTTGTGACAGCCACAAAGCTTTCACAATTTTAAAGCAAGAGACAGCAGCAGCCATGCAGCTTTTGGTGCTATGTTTTGTGTCATTTTTTTGACTAAATACAAAGGGGCAGTTCTCTTTGTGTAAGAGCTAACCCTAACCAATGTGCAGAAAAGGCTTTCTCATGCCAGCCTGAGAAGGACCAGCTTTCCTTTCCTGCTGCTAATGCAAGGCAAAGAAGAGAAAAAAGAAATGTCTGTAACTATTTAATTAACAATATAAATGTATAGACCTCCCCAAAGAATAACAACCTGAAACTAGGCCTGGTGTTTTCCTTTGACAGTGAGAAAGAGCATTTGGGTTCCTGTCGAGTGCAAACTGAGCTGGAAGATGTCAAAGTAAAATCCTTTAGTGGCCTCCAAGTGCCAAGTATTTTGGGTATGGCAATTAAATGCAAACACTGCTTTTAACTCAGGAGCCAGATCTCTGTGCCCCAGACCTCATGAGCCACAGATCTCTTGGGAGAGTGTGGCAGGGAAGAGCATGCTTCAGTGTTTGTCCTGCCCCAAATAATTAATTATAGTGTCAGGGACGTAGCATCGATCCAAATGAAATTTTGGACTAGTCTGGTATCACTATTCTTACAACTTTGGACAGGGAAAAATTAGGCAAACCCATACATACCCAGCAGAAGTTGCAACAGCTGTGTCTTGGGAGTGATATGTGCTACTCAGATTATAGTTACCTGATAACCTACAGAATGTAGGAGCAAATCAAAGTTCATGAGTAAGCCTTAGTCCCAGCAGATTTCAACACACATAAGTAGCCTAATTCTTGTTATTGTACTCACACCACGTACAAATACAACCCTTTGTCTGGTACAAAGGGAAAAGGTCAAGAGATCATGATTATAGATGATTACCACAGCTATCCTATAATAAAAAAAAAATAATTCAGTATTATATGACGTGCAAGATCCAAGGAGGAATAGACACTGTGTGTTGTGGATAACAGTCACTCTGCACAAGGAGGACACTTTAGCTGCACAGTGCCACAGCTGAAGGAAAGCAAAGTGTGCTCATTATTAACATGCAATCTTCCAAAACTACAGTCTGAGCTAATCAGACTCTGACTTCAACAAAACACCAATGGGTCTTTGCAGTTTGAATTATTTCTGTGCCATCTTTCAACTCTGTCTCTCTTCACAACTTTAAGTTGTACAGAAGTGGCAAATAAAACAAATAAATGTGAGTGGGAAATATAAACTGTTCCTAGAATATATTTTGAGCCAAACATATTTCATATGTTTATAAATATTTGAATAAATACACTGGATGAATAAATACATTCCCAAAAAAAAAAAAAAAAGAACCCTGCTTTTGAGTAAAGACTAATCCTAGGAGGGAAGTAAATATCTACAGAAATATCAATATGTAGGCCTAACTAGTTATCTTCATTTTCTTCTGAAATTATTGTTGCTACATTCAAGTGTTTCTATTAATGTGCATTGAAATGCATAGATTAGGATTCCCTAATTTGCTTTCAGATTTCCACTTCTCTCACTGCCCATAATTGCATTTCATCCTAAACCACTTTCAACTTGGTATAGGCTACAAAGTGAACTTTGCTCTACATGCCAATACCTCTCTCTTCCATGAGAGTTTTTAAACAGCTGCCTTTGAGTGTCTTCCTCTGAGGACTTCTTTCATTATTCAGTCATTAAAACCTTGCTGCACAACTGTTCTGTCAAGAATGGAAGGACTGACACATAAAGGCTCCTACTACACTCTCACATTGGTTTTCTAATGCAATGTAATGCTTTTTAATGCAATTTCATTTCTTATGATGTGTATCACACCACGTGGCATGGCTCCACTAACAAAATTAAGTCCTCTGCAGGAGCATACAGGATTGGAGCAGACACAATCTCACTGGCTCTTCTGCTGTTCCACAGGTAACTTGTTCAGTTCTCAGAGGAAATAAAATGTGGTGCTCTGTTGCATGATAAAGGAAGGCAGCTGGGATGGGGAATGGATGAGGCTGGTCCTCTCAGACCCTGGCACCTAGCACCTCTGCTTCTGGCTCTTTCCAGAAAAGACCTTCCTCCACATCTGGCTGTGGAAGCAAATCTCTAGGGACACAGTTTCATACCTGCAAGCAGGCCATCAAACATCTGCTCAGAATGAAGATACAGGATAAAGACTTTGGTCCTTTCATTGGAATGTCATTTCCAACCATTATAAAATGTTGAGGAAAAAAGAAATGTTTGTTTCCACTTCCATTCCACCAAGTCCTCAGAAACATTTCAGTAAACTTTTAACAGAAAGAAGCTGTTTGACAATAAGATATATAATGCTTCTCTTTCTTTTATATCTTTCTTTTTATATCTTTCTTTTTAAGGCAATAGAAATTCAGAGGTGACAGTTTGTATTTCAGCTGTCTCCAAAAAAATCAGACAGGTACAGAAGATGATACCAAAGCTCTCGTGTTATGCCACACAGGCTCTGGCAGCCACTCCACATCAGTGCTGGCATTTTTTGTTGAGAAGTGTAGCCTGCATCTCAATGCATCAAAACCCCAAACTGAGAATTAATAGCTGAATTTATTCAGCAAAACTAGCTCTAAAGCTTGCTAGCAGTTAAGATACTTCACAGTACACCACAGGAGACCTTTGAAATTTCCATTAATAGTAACAATCTGTAAAACAAAAGATACTATTTATGTAAAATTGTATTCTAAGCTTAGTACAGATTCAAATATGCACCAATATTTGAAGAGCCATGGTGACACTTCATACACAGATACAGGTTAAAGTGCTTATTTACATTCTCTGCTTTCAGAAACAAACTGCAAACCACAAGGAAAGACTGTGATACTCACACAGATCTGCCTTTCTCAGGTTTCTCATTCTTACGACTTTCACAGAGAGTGAACAGCATGGACATTCTTCAATCTGCAGAAAAAGGACAAAGTTATTACCTACATTAATATGAAATTGTTTCTGCTTCATAAGCATGCCCTCCCATAACTGCCTGGTGCAATTTCCAGAGCCGTGCTGCAAGTTTGGATAATGAACTACTCGCACTGCTTTGGAAGTTAAAAGCATGTCCATGGAGAGTTATAAAAAGAAAAGAGGCAGAAAAAGAGGAAACGCTCCTCTGTATTTATGTCACTGGTGGAAGAAATAACAGCAAAATGGATAAGACAGTAAAACGGTTTCAAATAATGTTTGCATTACATAACAGGACATTTTCATTTAAAAGACAACTTGTCAACAATTAAGCTAGAAAAATAAGTTAGCAAAGAGACTGTGCATGAGAAGCACCTCCATTAATCATCTGTGAACGAAGTCAAAAGAAGTTTCATTCTCTTGAACAGTTGAAATTTCATACAGAAAAGAGGTGTTCTCTTCAGATCATTTTATTCAGAAAAAAAAAAAAACCAAAACACCAACTTTCAATTTAAAATCTTTACCAGAAACGTTTCCCAGAAATTACAAAGAGCAAATACATGGAAGGTTGTAAGGTGATCAGTTGTTGTGGTCAGGATGAGGAGAATAAGGAGGAACAAAGAACTGCTAGGAAACAGAAACAATCCATGGTAAAACATATAACCACAAAGCTGTGGATTTCAGCATCTTAGATATATTCAAAAGCATCATGAGCCCAGAGGAAAATGAGACTGGTCAGTGAGTGAAGCACCATCAGCATAAATGTAGCAGACCCTACATGAAAGTCAACAATTTAAGAAGAGTTTTTAATGAAACTTCCCCAGCCAAAGCAGATGCTGGATATTTGCATAAAGGATCATCAGCTGTAATGTCAAGCACTGAGGGAAAGACAAATAACTAAACACAATCCAAACACATCATTAATTCTTGCAGATTTCAGTACCTGAAACTTCAGCTATTGCTTCACTGGAAGTCATTGCCTAATCCCTCTCCCACTCTCTACTAATAAATTAACTCCATTAAATTCCTTTAGAAGGATTATGTCACTCTGCTTCTTTTTCCGTTCAGGAACTGACCCAGCTGGGAAGTCGGATACAAACTCCCCTATCGCTCTTGAATGATGATAATCCCACCTTATTTTATGTCTCACTCCAAAACAGAAGGGTGAGTTTAAATGTCTTCTGCCTGGATTCATGTTCTGGATGGAATAGTTTTCCTGCTTTCCCATCATTTCCAGTTTTACTCTTTCTTTTACTATTTCTTAAGCCATGGGGATTCCACATTTGAGGTCTCCAACCATAATGCACACTCACACTAAGACACATCCATGTTATGGAGAGAAGCTCTATAATCTCCATTTTGCAGCAGGGTAGGGGGCAGGAAGATTAAATAACTTGCTCATAGTCAAACAGCAGGCTAATTTCAGAGCTGAGAAGAGGACAGAGTATGTTGGCTCAGTGGAGCCAAACAGGCTGTCTTAGGGGTTTCCCTCCTGGCTACATTCCACAAAAAAAAGTCATTTATGAAAGGTCTTCTCAGAGATTATGGACAAAGGCAGATTGAAATTTTCTTGGGTCAAATGTCAAACAAGGACCATCTCTGCATCCATGATTATTCACTGGTTTTAATCAGCATGTTCCTGTGTTCACTACCAGGTGGCAGCTATCTGGGCACAATATGTGACTATATCCATAGCTGGTAAACACTGCAGAAGAGCCCAACTTACATAATGCTTGCATCAAACCACAGATTCAGCCCAAATATCAGCAAAAGCCATTGGTCATCCTGACAGAAATAAGTAAATACATGCATGAATTCAGACTGACAGCTCCCAAATCCTCTTCTAGGCAGCAGAGTCCCAGTCACAAACCCACCTCAGGTCACCTCGAGCCTTTAAAGAATTAAGATCTGAATTTTCTTACTCTTACCTCATGAGCACTCCAGTATGATCCCATGGTGCTCCCAGCTGCATACAAGGCAGATCCCGATGTAACTCCCTGTGAGAGGCAAGAGCTGGTAGTGACTCACAAAGTAGCTCTGCAGACTTTAAGGAGGCACCTGCCAAGGAGCAAGGGGTTTATCCATGCTCCACCTTCCTCCTTGCATGAAAGGGAAAGTGTGAAGAGAGAAGGGGAGGGAATTTGCCGAGTTTATTTGATTATTTGGTGTTTGTTTAAAACACCAGAGGTGTGTGCTGGGGAAAGGCTGTACACACCAAGGTGTCAAGAACTATTAGCACTTGAAGATAAGGGTGTGATAACACAGAACACTTATGCATGGATCTCTATGAGCTGGCAGCCTCAGCTATGCACAGATCAAAGAAGATAACAGCTTCCACCTGTAGGCTGGAGGAAAACAGAGCTCTACAGCACTTCAATCAACAACCCAAAGTATTATGGATGAAATGACTTTAAAAGACCTCTTTCAACAGATTTTTATTGCTATTTCTCTTTCTTGTAGGTAGAGGGGGTTGAGTTGCTTGCTGGTAGATGTTTCCCCAGTTTTGTTCAAATGCTTTTCAAACAGATTTGTGTTTTCCTGTTTCCAGAATCCTTCCACAAACATAAGACTTCTGAATAATCCAAGACAAAAAGAAATTATCTTCCAAATTAGGGCATACATTGATTCCTCTTAAATGCTAACACCTACACGTTTTAAACACAATGCAGTGCCATCAAATTATGATATAAAAATGACACCAAAGTTTTGTATTTTCTGGCAGAAAAGCATACAGCAGCAGATACACAGATGAGTAGTCCTGGCACAGGCCCAGCTACCAACATGGCCAGATGTTGGATGTGAAATGACCACCTGAGAAGTGCAGGAGGTGATACTATACACTCACAGCACCCACAACTTGTCTTCCCCTTCCAGAGACACACATCAGTAAATGGCATAATAAAGTAATTTATGGCCTTACAGCTTCTCACTGAATGGAAACTACCTTAGACATCAACCATTTTAGGATTAGAAATACACCCTCAGCACCCTGATGATTAAAGATATGTGAAGTGACACTAGATTAAATTCCCCTTACATTGTGTTCAGCAAAAATAAGATCCTCTCCCAATCAGGCCAGAAGCCTTGGCTGCTTAGAACTGAGAAAACTGATCTAAAAGTGGCAATACACCCTCAGCACCCTGATGATTAAAGATATGTGAAGTGACACTAGATTAAATTCCCCTTACACTGTGTTCAGCAAATACGAGACCCCCCCAATCAGGCAAGAAGCTTCGGCTGCTTAGAACTGAGAAAACTGATCAAAAAGTGGCTAAACCTGGATGGTTCTTTTAGCTTCTGTAGCAGCTAATTGGATGCTTCATAAGCCATTTCCCTGAGAAAGTCAGACTTGGGGATGAAGGGCTGTGGAAGAAGACATTGCTCACAGGCTTCAGAAAAACAAAGAAAACAAACTAACCAACAAAAATAACAAAAGAAACAAAGCCTGAAATAAATAAGCCTCAACAAAACACAACTCTAACTAAACACTGAGTAGTTGTGGTGGTTTGACCCTGGCTGGACATAAGGTGCCCTCCAAAGCCACTCTATCACCCCCCATTCTCAGCTGGACAGGGGAGAAAAATTTTAAAGATTCATGGGTTAGGATAATGACACAGAAAGATCACTCACTAATTACCATCATGAGCAAAAGAGACTTGACTCGGGGAAATTAATTCACTACCAATCAAATTAGAGTAACGTAATTAGAAATAAAAACTAACTCTTGGGACACCTTCACCTCACCCCTCCCTTCTTCTCAGGCTTAATGCTACTCCACATTTTCTCTACCTTGTCCATGCCAGCTACAAAGGGGGATGGAGAATGGGGGTTGCAACTAGTTCCTTCCAAGTTCTCTCTGCTGCTCCTTCCTCCTCAGGGGGAGGACTCCTCACACTCTTCTCCTGCTCCAGTCTAGGATCCCTCCCACAGGCAGCAGTTCTCCACCAACTGCTCCAGCACAGGTCCCTTCCACAGGGTATAGTCCTTCAGGAACAGACTGCTCCAATGTGGGTCCCCCCTGAGGTCACAAGTTTTGTCAGCAAACCTGCTCCAGCATAGGCTCCTCTCTCCACAGGTCTTTCCAGGAGCCTGCTCCCATGCAGGCTTTGCACAGGGTCACAGCCTCCTACTCTGGGCACCCACCTACTCTGTTGTGGAGACCTCCAAGAGCTGCAGGGGGACAACTTGCCTCACCATGGTCTTCACCACAAGCTACAGAGGAATCTCTGCTCCAGTGCCTGGAGCACCTCCTCCCTCTCTTTCTTCACTGCCCTTGGCGTCTGCAGGGTGGTTTCTCTTAGATATTCTCACTCTTCTCTGTGGATGCAATTACATGAAGCTTTTTTCTCCATTCTTAAATATATTATCCCAGAGGTACTACCACTGTCACTGATGGGCTCAGCTTTGGCCAGCAGTGGCTCTGTCTTGGAGACAGCTGGCATTGGCTCTGCTGGATGTGGGGGAAGCTTCCAGCAGCTCCTCACAGAAGCCACCCCTTTAGCCCTCCTGCTACCAATGCTTTCCCATGTAATCCAAATAATCCTGATAAAAAATTATCCCCAACAAGGGCCAACAGCTGAAAAGTGAAACTGAGCCAGAGTACCTCAGGGAGCCCTCAGACTTTGCAAAGCTGATGCAATACCCAGAGCTTTGCAGTAGCAGGAGGACTCTGACAAATATGATGACACCCTCCCTGGCAGGTATTAAGGATTCAGCCACAATGCTCATTTTGGAAGCGTGGGTACCTTAGTTTGAGTTTGCCAGTGGCTTCTTGGATAAACCAGTGGACAAGATTTTAGAAGATAAGGCTGAAATTTTCTGTGTGCCTTGTTGGGAAATTTATGAAGAGAAAAATCTCTCCTGTAGCTCTTGTCTGCTTCTTTTAGGCCAGGCTACACAAGGAGATGGGGAACTCCTGTAAGTCTCATCCTGGCTGGCCTTTGACAAACTCCCAGCTGCCAGCACCTGCCTTTCTTTCACAATGCTTCCATGGGACTGTGACCAAAAAGACAGCAAAAACTAACTTCTTAAAGCTCCAGCTCTAGAAAAGAGCTCCTGTCTCCCTTCACTAACTCAAGTATGAGGAAGAAATCATGCTAGAAACAGAAGCTACATGTGTCTCTCTGCCATGCCTTTCTTGGCCTTTAGTGTGTTTGTGTAGGTTCCTTTCTTCTCAAAATATCTGGGCTTTTCATTTTACTTTATTTATTTTTTAAATCTGAACAGTTAACATTTTTTCCTAATATCTGAAAAACTCCAAAGGAGCAGAAGATTTACTTATGAAATGTCCCATTAGCTGAAAAGGAATAAATGCAAGATATTTATTCTCCTGTCCATCCACATTCAGAGTGCTGTGTTGGTTGATCAACATCCATGCTTTAGTAGACAAGACTCCTGCTTCTTGGGAATGACACAAAACTGTTTCCTGCACTACAAACCATTCTCCTGTAGAGCTTGAAGAGAAGTGCTGCTTTTTGATAGCAGATTGCTCATCAGGTCCTTTATTAGAGGTATGCAGGCATCATTTAGTGCATTCCCAGGATGGGCATTTCTTCTGCTGCTCTTTGGCAACTGCACTGAGAGCTGTTATGGTTTTGTGTGTATAAATCAACATTTCCCCCTCATTCACTGCATTTCAATGTACTTACCAAATAACTAGTTAGACTGCAGCAATCACATAATCTTAATTTGTACTAGCATACCTAGCTGTCATATTTTACATTTTATGGTTGTTTAACAAGATGCAGTGAACAGAATATTGGTATCTTAGTCCACTTCTGCTGTGTGATTCTGTGTGTGGAATTAGCACACCCCCTGCAATCCCTTGCACATGCTACCTCTTCTATAACATGCTATCCTGTAATACTTCAAGTGCACAAGCCCCAGATGGTACTGAAGCAAAATTGCATTCTGGGGAGACAACTGCAGCACATGTGCATGATATAAGACAGGACAGAGTTGATTGTGAGAGGAAATGACAAAGGTCCTTCAGAAAAAATTTCTAAGGTTGATTTAATTGTTAAGAATAGAGGTCATCAAAGACCTAAAAGGCTACCCATGTGTACATTCATAACCCAATACAAGTTTGAAAAATCAAATATCCTTCATAAGATATATATATATATTTTATATATATTTTTCACAACAGTTCATGACAAAAAAAAGCACATGAGAAACAAAATTCTTAAAAGGTAGAACACCATTTAATTCAAGTTAATAAAATGAAGTAAAATTTTTTAAATTGATACTGCGTGGTCACCACCTTCTGTATCTGAAGAGGGCTTTATAGGTTTGCTATCAATGGTCCCAAAGGAATGCCACAATATTTTGCAGATGAAAAAATACTAACGACTAACCACCAAGACAATAAGAAATTTTGGAGGTAGAGAGATCAAACTATTTTTCCTGTCACATACAACCAAATCTTCATCTCTTGAGCATCACAGTGAGATGGTGTCGACAACACAGACTGCTGTGTTTGGTGTCACAACTCCAGATCAAAAAGCAGCTACTGCTTAGTCAACCAAACCATATGGCTTTGAAACAAATACTTCAAGTTTTCCTTTTTGAGAAGGTTGCTTAGTTAGAAAGAGATGGCTTCTGCCAAGAACAGTGAAGTAGCTATTGCATAGGTGCTGTCATGGTATTTGTCACTAAGTATTTCCTTAGTGAGAGGAGAAAGCTGCTCAAGCAGAGGACTGTGCTTGTGCCACTGGCTGGCTCAGGGCTTGTTTCTTCCGTGCCACAGCCGTGCGCAAGGCCTGGAGAATCATGTTCTCGTTGTTCATGATGTTGTAATTAGTCAACTTCAGGAGCTTGTTGAAATCTTCTGCTTTCAGCGAGACCTCCCTCGTGGAGTATGGAGAGCAGAAACTGGAGAGATCAACCTTGCCCTGTTCCATTTCTGCAGCACTGCGTGACATGCCTGCCAAGGGAAAAAAGGAAGGTGTTTTCATAGGCCCTGCAAATTACTGTACTCTCACAGTCTGTGTCAAGAATAATCTAGAGAGGTCACAGATGCAATTGCTGTGAAGAAAAGTTCAGTGGTATGATCTCTAAAAAAATTTGCTTCTGCAGAAAGTCTGTTGAGATTAATAAAAATGAAGTGTCACTAAACATCATTCCATTGCAACCAGCACCTTCTGCTGGTCACCTCATGGTACATCATTTTATGTGATCACAGGTGCTCAAAACTTACTCTGGGGGTTCATGAGTAAAATACATACTAAAGGTAAAAGGAATAAGGAAATATATAGTACAGGAGGAAGCAGAGTATTAGTAGCCTTGGGAACTACCATAAAAGCAAAGCCTGAATCTCAAATACTGGCCCAAAGGACACAGTGACAGTATTAGTTTATGTACCATTGCTCTGATTTTCCAGCACATAAAACCAACCCATCAAACAGTCCAAACAGAAAGCACAGCTCAAACAGAATGTTCCATAGATCCTAGATCCATATGTTCCCAGATCATAGATCCTAGATCTGACTGCTATAAAACTACATAATCTGAAAAATACACTCTAAAGTAAGCTTTTGGAAGAAGAAATTAATTCTCATTCCTATACTTGAGGAACATTTCTCTTTCACTGACTTGCACCAAGACTCAGACTAAAATCATGCACAAGATTTCACCTGATTTTGCAAACAGTTTGCATCACCCCATTTTGCAATGTATTCACCAGTAGGAACAAGCAAACAAACAAAGGACTTTTGTGTTAGCGTAAGGAAAAAAAAAAAAGAGGGAGTGAGGAAGTTCACTGGATCAATAGAAGTAGGTGGGTACTGTTAACTTACCAGGTGCTACGTATCTCTGGAAAGTGTCATTTACTAATGGAAAGTAAAGCAGCAGAGGGGCTCCTGGGGTGTCTGCCCCATCAAACATGTAGCACTCCTTCAGGTTGTTCTCATCGTCCTTCAGCGCAATGCTGGGAAATGGAATTCCCTGCTGGGAGAAGTATCTGCAAGTCTGCTCCAGGGGCTGGTCACGGCACAACAGCATAAGGAAAGGAAAAGATATCCAAGATCAGGCTGCTGCTAAAGCCCATTAATTCATGCCAAGTTGCACAAAAGGGACTGATACTAGTAAACAGACTTTAATAATGTAAAAACCTGCAGCCCCAGGGATTGTTTTTCTCTTGCCTGAGGAGCTATTTGGAAACAGTCTTACAGAAAAACACCTAATATCAAGCTGCTAAAGAGGGTTTACGTGTGTACCAAGGCACATCTCTAAAATGGGAACACAAGATAGGAACAGAACAAATTCATTCAAAGCATGCTACAGAGCATCATTAATTAAAGGAGAACTAAGTCAGAAAAACATAGATCTAAACAAAACTAAATTTGCAGTTCAAGACAGTAAGATTCACAGTAACATCACCTGCTTATACAGCAGCACAACTTGTGAGTTGACCTCAATTGGCTTCAACATTTTGAGGCCAATTTATCCATTTCTATAACTTTGAATTTTAGAAATAGTATGATATTTTTGACCTCAAAATATAGCAATAAAAGCGTTCATCAGAAAGATCATTTGTAATGACCGACTGTTAAATTATTTAACAAACACTGAAGCATCACCTCAATTTGTTTGAATTAAATGTTTTCAAAAGACTTCAGCGTACAAGAAACAAATGTAATGCAAATCATCACTTACACTCTTTTTCAGCTACAGTACATAGACAAATATTTTTAACACATGAAGTATTGTCCACTTGAAAAAGAGACAGAATCTTAACCAATGAACTTTTGTGTTTTCTGTGGTGCCCTTCAGGGACAGGTTTAAAATTACACAACTACATTTTGAAGTCAAAATCTGTCTTTTTATGTGGTGAATTCCACTTTCACAATCTATACAACCATTTTAAAATCAGATTTATGCAAGCATAATAAATGCATTTGATATCTTGCTTCCAAACCACTATTTAAGGAGAAAATTTGTGTTTCTTAAAAGAGATAAAAAGAAATATGAAGAAATGCTTCACTCACTAGGTTGCTCTTGGAGAGCTAGAAAAACATATATTAAAATTAAAAGACAAATCAAATTTAGGAATTTAAGGAAAATGAAGATTAAATTCAGCATCTGAATCACAAAGTTTTCCCAAAAATTTTTGTCCTGTTAAATCTTACATATGATTGCAACAGGAGTTGCAGCTCAGTCATCATAACTTCACTGTGTCACTCAGAATAAGAATGGAAATTTCAACAGGGGAAAATATTTGTTCTCAAACTTCTTTTGAAATAGCCCCAAGTGCTTCCCCAATGAAATTCAGAGTGTTGGAAACACCGTGTTACTAAATTCCACTAAGTTCCAAGTTTTAAAGACACCTGTCTGAAAGTTGTGGGAAAAAAGGGAAAAGCCATTACTAAACAGAGGCAGTTTTGAGACTTAGAATCATAGAATCATTAAAGTTGGAAAAGACCTTCAAGATTATCAAGTCCAACCATCAACCCAACGCTACCATGACCACTTCTCACCTGGGTCTGTGATCCACCAGTATAGTTTAAGTGTATGATGACGTCCACTTTCCGCTCTGGTCTCATAAGGGGTGGGCAGCTCGTTTCAAAGAAGAAAGCTGCATCCACCAACTCCAAGTGCTCCGAGTTGTCTCTCAGGTCATTAGGAGAGCTGTCTAGCAAAGTGTCTGAAGGAGTAAAAGATTCAGAGCTATTAGGAAACAGCAGAAAGACATCCCTCAAGTTAAAAAGTAAAAGTAAGGTGAGCTTTCTTCCTATCCAAGATTTTCCCTTTGCTTTAGGATAGTGTGCAGCAATCCTAAAGCTTCTTTCAGCCTCTCTACTCATGTTTTGTTGGGGTTTCCAAAGCCATGAACTGCACCAAACTCTAGGCAGGTGTTCTATATGTGCAGAGCCTCATGCCAGTGATTTTCATCCTAGTGAGGACTTTCATTACTGAACATCCCAAAATTCGAATAGTTGTGTTACTTACTGGAAGCAAGAGATGTGAGGAGTTACTTTATTCTTCCTCCTCTCCTCTTAGCAAGCACTAACAACTAACCACAAGAGCCACTCTGCCCTCCTCAGGATGTACAAACACCAGCCACTAAACCCCAGCCCCTGCCCCCTCCTTGCTGACGGCTGAGGCATGTAGGCAGGAGAGCTGTCCACACCTTTCCATTTTGTGAAATGCTCCTGCTGGATGTACTCGTTGTGCATCTGGAAGCCCCTCAGGAAGTTGTGGTACTTGGAGACAGCAGGGCGGTCGGTCAGGATATCCCGTAGAGCCGTGGAGAGGCCACTCGTGGGGGTGAACATGGATGTAGCCATCTCATACGGCTTCTCAGGCAAGTCTGGTTGTTCCTCTAGAGACACATGGCATAAATGGGACACAACTGAGTTATGACCACAACTGAAAGGAGGCTAGGTGCAAATTGGAGAAAAGATCAACAACTCTTCTCTACTAATAGTAATCTTGTAATTAAGAGCTCTCAGCACTGTTATTTTTCCCTAGGGTCTGCTCTGAGTATCAGTTAATTTTGTGACAAAAATATAAGCTTATTTTGTTTTCTAAACACTCATTGACTATATATGACTAAAGGAGCATTTTTTTCTCATAAAATGATGTGATTTTGGTAGATATTAATGCAATTCACTTTTCCAAGAAAACAAAAAAACAGGGGAAAAATAATTACTTATACATTTGAGGGGATTACTTCTTTTCTATTCCATGTAGGTTAAATATGAAAATCAATGCGTATTTTGGAAAGAACAGGAATATTTGAACATTTTAATTTTCAAATGAAATTATTTTACTTTTAAAACAATGGTTTACTCAATTTAGTTCAGGTGTGGCCAGTAGGAATCAACGGAAATTCACAAATTATTTATATAAAATAAAATATAAGAGTTTGAGTTGGCTTGGTTTCATTTTGTTTCTCAAAAACAAAGTCCAACGAAATGTGACCCAAGTCTGTTCACTATGAAATCACTGGCTTTGCTTGAATTTTAACAAGAAGGTGCTAATGAGTATTTTCAAGAAATGACCTTTCAGTGTATAGTTGCCTCTCTCAGCTGGTGTTATAGAGCTCCACTAGATTGACTTCCTTTGAACTCCACTAAATCTTTCAGTTAATTCAGATATTGAGGGAGGTATGTACTGTGCAAGGTAAATAGTATATAGAAAGTAAAGACTCAAGCTTCTGTCTGGTTAACACATAATTGATATGAGGTTTGCCAGAAGTTCTTCTCTCCAAGCTTTTCAAACACAGCACTTTAGGGACCATGTTATATATCCATCCCTGTCTCCTTTCCATTCAGTCTCTCCAATGGTGCCTTTCCTTCTAAGAACAATCTCACTATTTAAGCAAAGCACTGGCTATTCAGTAAAATCAAATAGCTCAGTTTTCTCTGTGCCTCCTATATCCTGAGGCTGAGAGTACCAGGATGACCAAAAAGAAAAAAAAATGTGATCACAGTTACCCTGTATCAGAGAGTCTTGGAGGAGGGAGGCTGTAAATCAAAGAGTACATGAGATTTACCTATTTCAGTCACTTTGTCTTGAGTCCACCTGTGCCAGAAGTCCTCTGAATTGTCAGCTGCATGCCAGGCATCCAAGAGGTTTTTGGAGAAGATACTACTCCACATTCCTAGGAAGTGGGAGAGGTATAAGTATTGATGAGTTAAACACAAGGGAGTTCTCATAAAAACTGCTTTCTGCTCCTTCCACAGCTCTTCTCTAACATTTTTTTTTTTTATTTCTATCCAATTTTTCCATAATTCCAGACACCTATTTCAGTGACAGAGCTGATTCAGAAGTCAAACTTATTTCAGAAAAATTTTCAAAGTATTTTCCCTTCTGCCATGTTTTACCTGGAACATTATTTTCGTTTGAGAAATTTTTACATTATCATTTTCCTATTTTAATTTCCTTTTTCCTTTGATAAAGAAATATTTTCAGTCAGCCCCTTCTCCGATTCTCCTCTCTCTCATACTGTTTATTTCTTCCCAACGTTTCCTTCAGCTTATGTGAAGTCTCATAGATTCCCAACTTCAAAATCTTTTGCTAGCTAATTACGATGCTTCAAAAACATTTATAAAGGTCCATAACAACTTCTTTGTAATTTTGGTTTCATTTTATCTTAGTCCAAATGATAAAACCACCTTTTCTAGCAAGGGGAGCTGAGTGAGTCTCAGGGACATGCTGAATTTCAGCTGACTGACCCAGTACCTCTACTGCCATATGCAGAACCACAGGTTTCTGAGGACTCATTTCCAGAACCATTAGTGTTTGTATTAAAATCCTGTCACTGCCCCAGGCTGGTGAGTCACCTTGCATGAAGCAGATGCGGGACTCGGGGAGCTTCTTCATCAGGCGCCCCATGAAGAACTCGCTGCCAAAATCCTCCGCACGAATGAAGGCGCCGTACTTCAGGAAGCCCACCTCGTAGGGTGTGAACTCCACCCACTCTGCCAACACACACACACCCAAAATGTTATCTCTGCTACAAACAACGATCAACCCACCAGATGTGGAATCAGCCTTTCAGGCATCAGCCCTCACAGGCTTAGCCTGTGCCCTGAGCAAACCCTGCTGACAGCTGCTGCTGAACTTTTTTGAACCACCTATCACACCATCCACGGGCTCGTGAAAGAGCCATGCCAGGGCTCAGGGAAAAATTAAATACTTCCTTTTTTTCCAGCAAATGGAAAGTTTTCTCATAGAAGGTGGTCTAGAACATGGATTGACTTCTGTTACTTTTATTGCCTTTAGCCCACGATGAAAAATATACATTGAGCAAACTTCAAACTCCAGTGAATCACTTTCTTTAAGAATTCATAGTGTTTCTGAGACAGTGTCACAGATCTATGCTGTGTTACTAGTCTGAAGTTAATGTGTGAATATGCACACTCACATGCCAGGAGATCTTACAAAATATTGAACTGTTGGTGTCACTCCTGTTGCTGCCCAGTTACTCTTTAGATCTCTGAACAGGACTTCTCCTGGCTTGGAGTGAGAATTTAAACCAATTCATCATTATTTACAGTGTCCCAAATGCTTTATGTCCCCAGATAAAGCTCTTTCCTGAAACTGAAACTTTACCTCTAAAATCTTTGGTGGCAACTTTGTCCTTGACATTGAGGGCGAGGTAGATGGGCAGGGGGTTCTGACCCTGATTCACTGCCCGACGTTGATCAGAAAGTCTGTGGTGGCATTTCTGGATTTGACACAAAACAAAACAAAAAAACAACTCCAGCCAAACAGTTAACTAATAAATTCCTTATAAAGTCAGAATATGAGACATGGTTTTCCTGAATTTCCTCCTAAATTTACTTTCTTGTGCTTGAATTACAGAGGGCAATAAAATTATGGGAACAGCAATAATTGTTAACATAACCAGCCCTGCTCTATATTCAGTATAGAATGACAGTAATGTGTTGCTTCACATGCTATTCTAACTTTGCATTGTTAAATGTAAGTGAAAAAATAGGGTAGATTTGGGTAGTTTAGCTGTTTTCACCTGCTTCATCTATTAAAAATAAGAGTTCTTCAAGGTAGCATGTTAATGACCCTTCTAAACAAGATTATTAATTTTTTTTAAAATAAAGTGGAAGTTAACATCCACAGAGGAAAAATCCTTGAGCTGTCCAAACTTAACAACTCATCTTACAAATGAAATAAAGATTTTGAGTGTATTTCAGCCAAATTAAATTCTAGCAAATTTTGCTATGTTGCATTGAGGCCAGAAATACAACATGAAATAGGAATTGACATGAGAGTATTTCATTCTATCTGTTTCACCTAGACAAAATGTAAACCATGTTTACAGGATTTTAAAATAAAATAGTTATTAGTTTACAACATAGAAAGTTTTTTTTGGTGTCATTACAACAAAATTAGGAATAGGAGGTCCTGAGAAATCAAATCCAGAGCAGCTGAAGAGCAGCTGCAAAATCACAGCTTCTGTGAGATTTGTGATAAATAACATCTAAGAATAAATAAATAACCATAAATAACATCTAAGAATCTAAAAGAAATTTACAGGTACAATGTTAAATAGCATGCTGGTTACTTCAGAGCTAATCTGAGCATTGCTATGTTACATTCAATCACACTTTAGGTTCCATTGTAGACATAGACTGTATCTCCCAGTTATTAATGTAAATAAGTGGTGTTCTGCCTATATACGAAGTATAGTCTTATTGAGGTGTCTCTTCCTAGCATTCTAACTTCTTGTAATTCTTACAAAGATCAAGTCACCAACTTTATGAAAAGAAAGACGTAAATAAGTGGTGTTCTGCCTATATACCAAGCATAGTCTTATTGGCTGGGTGTCTCTTCCTAGCATTCTAATTTCTTGTAATTCTTCCAAAGATCAAGTCACCAACTTTATGAGAAGAAAGATGTATTGACTTTACCCCATCATTTAACATGGATTCAATCATGAGCCCCCACAGATCAATAAAAGATGTTTTATGTCCTGCTTGGGTCCTCTGGCTCAGCTCTCTGTAATAATTCCTCAGACTTCTCAAGCAAAAAGCTCCCATCTTGCACTTGGCAGCTTGCTTCCGAGCTTCGATAATTATTTCTCCAAGATCCTTGCGTGACCAATCAGCATCTTCATAGAGCTTTGTCATTGTCCTGCAAGGCAGGAAATAGCACTTGGTTTTTGTTTTGTTTTGTTTTGTTTTTATCTTTAAATTACTCTTTTTGAGCTTACTTTGAGCAGAAACTCAAATCTAAAGGCAATCAATCAAAAACCACTTGATCTGGGATCGCACACAAGCAGCTCCACCACTTGTCTATGCTATTTCTGAGCAACAGTAAATAACCATAAAGGATCATTTTCATAGGATTAAGGATGCTTCCACTTCCAGTGCAGTCTCATGTTTTGGTTAGGGATAGGTTACTTTGGTGACACCAAATGTATGATGCACAACAAGCCTTTCATGGGTGACCCTGGCTTTCACAGACCAAAAATGGAAGCAACCATTAAAACCCTAGACAAAAAACCCTAGACAAAGCATGGGGTTTTCTTAATACAACTTCCAAACAATAGTATGCAAATGACTCCTCACCATGTCGTGCCAGATGAGCCACTGATATATGAAACACAATCCAAAACACGCAACTTTTGAAGACCCAAAATGCTGCCATACATGGCAGTGAGTGCTCTTATCCCACACCCTGCTGTGGTCACAGCCACTATAGGCACCTGTTCAACACAAAAAAGGGCAGAAAGCTCAAGTGGAAAAGTGGCATGAAGACACATCCATGTCAAAAGACAACAGACATGCACAAGTAACATGCAGACACTAGTAAAATAAAACACATAGATGACAGATAAAGCAACATTACTCTATGAGTTATAAAGTTGCTGGATGTCTCCATGGGATATACAAAATGATCTTGGTACTTTGGGGAAGATTTTTGACAAACCGAGACCAAACTCATTGATTTGAAGC
>NW_008603495.1:2997-14844 GCF_000691845.1 Merops nubicus | reverse complement strand
AACCCACCTCCTTTTCTTGCCTACTCCTACCTTACTTCATTCTTACCTTGCTTTAAAGAAAAGCTTCTTGAGATCTAAATGCCCAATACAATTTCTTGTCTTGGCTTCCTTTTCATGTGAGCCCCAAGAACTACAGATTTGTGTCCACAATGTTGAAGGACCTCTGTGCCAAGGCTGGTAATTAGTCCATCCATTACTCAGCCTCAGCAAGTTACATCTTGCCTATCAGCTTTGCTGGCTTACTACTAGACTTGAACCAAATTTGGCCCAACACCACAGAGATTACCCATCATTCCATTTGTGTTAATCCTTTACACAGTCCCTATTAGTGTTTACAAACTACAACATTTATTGTGTTGAAACTATTAAATGCTCTTGCCAGTTTTGCCAGCAAAAATAGGCAGAGAATAAGCTGCATACCCACAATCCCATGGGAAATGCACTTCAAGCCATTAAGTCTCATGCAACAGCCACACTTTCTTCAAGTTTTTTACCATGTTGAATCTTCTAAGACTGTTCAGAAGCCTAAAATTGGGCATGAGCTTAAAGTAAAATAGGCAGAGAATAAGCTGCATACCCACAATCCCATGGGAAATGCACTTCAAGCCATTAAGTCTCATGCAACAGCCACACTTTCTTCAAGTTTACCATGTTGAATCTTCTAAGACTGCTCAGAAGCCTAAAATTGGGTATGAGCTTAAAGTTAGTGATAGGAAACCCTGAAAGTCTTTTGTACTCTTCATTTTCTTAAACAGTGCTGAGTAGTGTAAAAACAGTCAATAAGGCACTCAACTTCTCCTACTGCTGGTCTCACCTTTCCTACATGAAGTTCCTGAGCAATCAGCACAGCCTGCTCCCAGCATGGGCACCCACACCCACCACAGCAGTGCAGCAGCCACGGAGGAGGACGGCCCAGGGTGTGCACGACACAATTCCAGCCACTTGCATCCAATTACAAAAGGTCTGCAGGGGTTAGAAAGCAGCCATTTTCTTTCAAAACATTATCATGCTGTGCATCTGATCAAAAAGCAATGAACATGCCATGGCCTGAAATAACTCACGAAGCTGACTGACTGGAAAAATAAGTTTTCTAAAAAAATCCCTGTGTAAGAGCACATGCCTTTGTGAGACTTACTGGTTGCAACCCTACATCTCCCAGGACTACTTTTTATGAAGACAAAAGCAAATATAATGCTGGCAAGAATCCCACACAGCTTGTATCTGTCCAAATCATCAGCTATGTTTTTGATTTAACTGCAACTCAAACAGCCAACTTCAACATACTGAGTAAGGCAGAGTTGTTTTAAAGATGCTCTGAAAGCAGAGGGAGGGAAAGACACCATTCAGAAGCAAGGGCAAGGTGGTCAGGCAAAGCTCCTGAGGTGTCTGTGGAAAAACTAAAAGTGCTTGGTGCCTTCAGCACTCCTAGATCCCAAACAACTTGGGAAGGTGGGGAAAAGAACAGAGCTCTTCCTGTAGAGCTGGGGGATTTCTTTATATTGGAACAAAACCAATTTTTTTCTTAGTATTTGTCCTTGAAACTACAAAACCTCTTTGATCAACAGCATCACTTTGTTTTGTCTCCTGGAGCTCTGTCAAATGTCTTTTCTTCACAAAACTTATTTCTGCAAAGGCATGCAAGGAGCTCAGACACCCCTAACAGCACAGCAAAAGGGGTGGTAGGAAAATCTGCAGTACTTGGAGCAGGTAAGCAAGAGTCACCAACAGAAGAAAGAGGAGGTGGGCACCACACATGGATATACTTGATTCATGAAAGCTCAGATCACCAGGTCCTGCTTTCTGTGAGAAGATTGAAAGTTCACATTACAATCAGACGTGAACTAAACATTTTGCTTTTAAAGGGAACTGGAAGAAGCTTGTTCTGAACACATTTTACTTCTAGAGTATATGTAAAGCACAGCAGGAAGACTTAGGCAGCATGCAGTTTATTGATATAATATTAGTGTAGCTTGTGAAAGAATAGTACCACTGCCAAGTATAAGGGAGGAATAACATTTGTACTCACAAAAGTGACCAAACTGAATTTCTGAAGATGATAAAAACTCAGATTTTTGGAAAATACTCAAAATATGAAGCAGACAACTGTATCCACAAGGAACAAAGATTAAAAAGCTGTCCCAACATGCAGTAACCATCATGACAGACATGGACAGGCTTCTCATTACAAAATGCAAAGCAAAGACCCGACTGATACCATCAGACAGTAGTGCTTGCCTCAGAGGTGTGCACACAACCCAGGGCAGCTCAGCTCCCCAGTCATGACTCCAACAGAGCTGGACTAGTCAAGAACTTTGAATGGAGTTTGCTTAATGCACTATTGTCCTGGTTGGGCTGGGATAGGGTTGGTTTCTCACCTGCAGGTCTCCTGACTACAGGCCAAAACCCAACCCTATCCCAGGCCAACCAGGACAACTATGAACAGGCAGATGAGTCATTAGTCACTGAAAAACCAATCAAGTTTTTTTTGTACTTAGAGCCCTGACACACAAGGTGAACTGGGTACTACAAAGAACTGGACTTCAAGGTTTAGACTAATCTTTTCTACTGTCATATAAGATTTTCTGTGCTTCCACCAGACCAGCCATCCCTGACCAAGCCACTGGACTATGAATTCCTAAACAGAAGAGCATAAGCATAAATCACCCCTACAAAGGCAAGAGTTGAACAGATGATGAGCAACGAAGCCTCTAACTACCCCAGCTCTGCAGAGGAGTTTCCATCACTTCTCAAAATGACAAGGATTAAAATACACATTCCAGTTTCTCTAGAGGCATTGAGGACCAGCCATGTAATTGAACACAGACGTCCCTAGATTTTATCTCACTGCTTTCTCTTCAGTGACTAATTTCTGTTTATAGCATAGAATTAACCTAAAACACACCAACAACTGAATTACGGTTAGAAGCTGGAGAAAAGTTTTGGACATTTTATAAAAGCTTTTAACAGGGAAGATTTTCTAAGAAATGCCTTAATATTTATTGCTTTTTACTAACAAGAGTAGGAAAAGGAGCAACAGGCATGTTTTCAACACAAAGTGTACTCAGTGGAGCTAGAGTCTGTGCAACTCAGATGATCTGTGAATCCTAGTTAAAAAAAATCTACAAATATACCAAAACAAAAAAGACAACAGAGCACATTGAAAATTAATTAAAAAACACCTGACAAGACAGGCTCCTTTTCGTGTCAGTTTTGGACCATTTGTTGACATCAAACTTTTTACTAACAAGAGTAGGAAAAGGAGCAACAGGCATGTTTTCAACACAAAGTGTACTCAGTGGAGCTAGAGTCTGTGCAACTCAGATGATCTGTGAATCCTAGTTAAAAAAAATCCACAAATATAGCAAAACAAAAAAGACAACAGAGTACATTGAAAATTAAATAAAAAACCACCTGACAAGACAGGCTCCTTTTCCTGTCAAGTTTTGGACCATTTGTTAACATCAAACACAGTTACATCTAACTATCAATGATTTCAGACCTGGAACTAATGTCAGCTCCTAGCCTGCATCCCCCTGCCCCCAGCCCCACTCTGAAGCAGTGGGCTCTGTTTCGGCTCAACAGGCAGAGCACAAATGCAACCCAGATTATGAAAAATGAAGATTTGATATCTCTGCAGCTGTGTTAGTCACAATGACCTATAATAAGCTACTAGTCCTGAATACATCACTCTAAATACATGTACAAGCATCTGCCTGCTTCCTCCCTGCCCAAGCTGCACTGCACTGTTGCTCAGCTCTGAGCACACTCTGCTCATGCCACCTTGTGTTTCATGATAAGGGAACACACTATTTCCTGCTAGGGTAGACACTCATTTACCGTTTTCATCTAGATTTCCTTACTCCCAAGTATCAATCCCCTTGTACAGCTATCCCAGCTGAGATAGCAACACCTGCCCAACAAGTGACAGCCTTTAGGAATTTGTATATTTGAGTTATAACAGCCAGCATAGCCAAAACTACTTAAGAGGGATCTACTCAATCCTATAATTTGTTCTAAAATAACTCTACAAAAGTCTGATCTTCACCCCATTCATTCCTACCTTTAGTTTCCTTAGTCTTCAAAACCCAGAAAACACTTAAATATGCAGGTATATTAACTGCTGTGCTGCACCTGCCACAAACAGTTATGAAATCACAGACTTGTTCTGGTAGGAAGAAACCTTTGAGATCATCAGGTCCAACCATTCCCCCAGCACTGCCAGGTCCCCTCTAACCCATGTCCCTCATCACAATTCTCCACAGCTTGGAAACCCCTCCAGGGATGGGGACTCCACCACTGCCCTGGGCAGCCCGAGCCCATGCATGAAGAAATTACAATACTCTGTTTCTGCTGGATCCAAAGAAAGTTTCTACTGATTTCAAGAGAGCCAAGAATTAAGAGGACATCTGCAAGCCCCAGGGAGGCTGCTGCTAGAACAAAGTTCTGCCTGTTCTTCCTTGTCCCTGTAGGTATTTCAACACTACAGCTTGTTTCAGTGAATGAACAGGATTGGAAACCATCGGGTAATACAGATCCACACAACCATACATGAGCCATCTGAACAGGACTTAAATCATCCTTCAACCCAAAAGCCTTTCCTACTCATCCTCCTTCCAAACTGTTGCAACAGCTTACTTAAAACAACCTCATCCAGCAAGAAAATTCAGGAACAGTTTTCATGATACCTGTTCATCTTTGCAGCACTGGAGGAGATGGACTATTGCCCAAGTGCTATTTTTCCACAGAGGGGGAAAAAAAAAAATATATATATCAGGTATAACATATCAGGTATTAAAGCAAAAATTTCAGCACTGACTGTAGAATTTACACATTGAAATGAGCTTGTATATTTAAGATTTAGAATTTGCAGAGGAATACAAGAAATGAGTGGTCTGGCAAAGGAAAAACATTCTTAGATTAAAATGGCTTTAATGCACAATAACATTTGACCCCCAGATTAAGCATGCTTCATTTACATTTTGAAAGAACTTTCAAGAAGAAAAAAAAAAATAAAACAACATCAAGCTTGTTATAACAAGAAATAATCACAAAGCTGAAAGAACTGGAACATACCAAAGAAAAAGCTGTCCTATCCCCCCCTAAGGATTATGAAATATTCATTTAGTAGTTGATACCTTGGGTAGTTCTATTTGCCTCCAAGCTTTAGCTGAAATAGAACTACATGAAGTTTTTAGAGACCTAACTTGCAGAAACTTCAGAAAAAAAAATCATTACTGTTTCTAATTATAATGGTTCTTTGAACCCTCACAAAAAAGAGTATTGAAGCTAATTTTAAAATCCCTGGTTTTACTTTTTCCTCATCCCTTCTGAAACTGTTTTATCCCTTATGTCTTCTGCTCTGAAAGTCTACCCTTCTCCAAAATAATTGTATTTTATTACATATGAAATAATTCTTAGAATTAGGACATTGAGATATCAACCACGACATCCAAAATTTCAAGGTTTTGGATGAAAATCATAAAAGCAAAAAATAAGCGTGGAACTTAGAAGTACCTGAGATGAGGTTATCACTATATTAGCTTACACTGCTTCAGGCCAAAGGGGCTTGTAGGTACAGAGAAAACAATACCAGATTGTAAGCTGTTCACCCAAATGCAAACACCCTGTGAAGAGATTCAGGGATTTCTTCACTGATATCCCATTTAACTCTGGATTTCAAAAGCAAATTAACTGAAGGGGCTGGGTGGGTGAAACAAAAGCCTGTTACCAACTTTTTGTATACCCCAAGCTAGATGCAAGCAGATCAGGAAGGTCAAGGGTGTCCAGGAATCATATGGAACCAATGCAGCATATTACAGAATGCCCCAGATGCTTAATAAACTGCCATAAGAGACAGCAGCAAAGTCCTGAGGCTTTCTGTGCCTCTAGTCTTTCAGGATAACCTGGGCGTTGGCCTTTTGGATACCACACTCCCTGCTCTGGCACAGTGTCTTACAGAGTTTTCCAGAAAATACTTACTCTGTTTGAGCTGACTCAGGACCTGTCAAACATAGGAACTGGAACCAACAACTTCTTTGGTGAAAGTGCTGAATCAAAAACATTGAATTTGATGAGGGCTTCCCAAATTCAACACCTGGTTGCATTCTGAACAGAAGCATTTTTCAGGGGAAGTGGCTTTCAAGAGATGACTGATGAGGTACTGAAGGAGCTGATTAAATATTCTAAGTCAGTTGAAGTAGCAGAAGCAAGAAGGGTCACACAGAGGTGACCTCTGGGCAAGAAGTGAGAGGTTAGCTAAAAAAACTGCACCATGCTCATAAGTGAGGCCATGAGCCCCCAAGAAAAAGAAGAAAAAGGCAAGCCCATGTAGTGATTTCCCTCCAGCATTCTCCCAAATTCCAACTGTTTTCACCCCTAGGAATCCCCCAGGCTTGATGCTGGGAGTGATGTCAGCCAGCTGCACAGACTGGTTCCTCCACCCCAGGAAACTATTCAAACTCCCCAGCTCGCACTGGTGCTGGATTGTGACTTCTGTTCTGGAAACAGTCTGTTTCAAGGTGGATTAATCTTTGTAAACATTTGGATTTCCACAGTTCTATTCTTCATCTCACTCTTACAGCTCCTCAGAATCCAGTGAAGATGTATGTTCACACAGCAGCATACCCCTCCTGGGAGGTTGTTACCAGAAGTTGTCTTTTCTTGAAGTTTTCCATGTAAAAGTGAACTAAGGAATATTAAGCAGCTTGGTTTTCCCCTTTAATTCATGTTTACTTATCAGAATTTCCTTAAAGCCCTCACCACAGTATGAAGCATCACTAACTCTGACATGAGAAGTCATGCATTTACTTACACTAAGGCACAGACACATCACTCATTTGCAGTTCTTTTGAAGAAAAGGAAACAAATAAGGTCCATTGACTAAACAAACTGTCCAGTAGCATAAATACTTTACCTCAAGTGCTTCAGAATGTTTGCTTGTGAGATAGGAGACAGCTGTTAGTGCTTTCCATAGCCTTCTCTGGGAAGAAGAGATGTGGTTCTTCAGACCTGGTGCTGTTCCTTTCACAGCCTAGAGATGTTCCACTTGCTCAGATGATGGTTGCCTGTTGTTCCCCTGCCCAGGCATCACCATCCACATCAGTTAGCATGCACAGAAAATGCTCCTTTTAAGGATGTCCATACTGAGACCTGCCAGGTCCTTTGTTCTCCAAGGATCAGTTTTCTGAATTACTTCGATACAGGAGTAAATTACCCTTCCCTATGCCAAATAAACCAGATTTACCTAAAAATAAGAGTAATATACAACTTTGACTGCCAACACGAGACTTAAAAGCAGTAACAAAATCCAGAAGATAATGCAGCAATTCTTTGCTCACCACCCACTACTCCAAAAAGGTGCCACAGCCCAGGGAAGAGCAGGATAACCCCTCTAAGAACTAGCATGATGCTCATCACTACTGCAAATGCCATAAGCAGAAGCAAATGTTTCTCCCATCTCTCAAAGTTAATTTATTACGTAGAAAATATATTTTAAAAGAAGCCTTGCTCATTTCAGTGAATCTCTTCTCCCTTGATTCCACACTACTGATGAGAAACCACGTAAACCTTTCTCAAAGCAAGACAAATTTTAGTAAGGTCTGACAAAGGATTTTGCTGTCTACTTCCTATAGCAGCCATGCAGTTCACTCTGCATATGTGATAGCCAAGACCTTTGAGCTGTACCTGTTAGTTTTGAGTAGACATCTTACAAGTGCAGCTCATTTTGCTTGAAGACACACACTGAATTTTTATTAAGGATGCATCTAGAAAGTGTGAACTAGCCCGAGGCATTTGGGTCACACCAGCACCCATGTACACTGGTAAATAACTGATAAAATTATTCTGTACTGCCAGTCCGACCTCTTCAGACTGTACAGCAGCAACCCAGACAGTCTGCTCATCACTAGTTCAGGATAACTGATTGTTGTTTTCCTTGGCATTGAAATTTTCCAGTAAACTCTCTCTGCTTGTTTTTGCCTCAGACTTCAAAGACAGATTACTCTAGAACTACACAGTTTTTGGGTCAGAAGGAAAAACAAGTATCTTTTTAGCTTCAGCTTGCATCAATTCACTCCCTTTTTCCTTGTTTTCAGCTCAAATATTTACTTCAAACACATAGTGCCAAGTTGTTCCTGGAATATCAGTAGTTGCAATTAAAACCATGCCTTGGCTTAAGCACCCACCTATGGATCTCACCAAAACATACCTGTGTGCCTTTGCTCTTCAGGGTTCCCCAGGTTCACAATAAAGGATGGAAATTGAGAGACAAAAGTTTTCACTGATGCTCATCAAGTAACAAATGTACACAAAAGTTCCCCACTGGATAGCTGGGGAACACAAGCAAGAGTTTTAACCCAACTAGACAAGCTACAGATTGCTACCTAAGCACTACACTGCATCCTTGTTCCTTCTGGCTGGTGTCCTCCTCCAACCTAGCTGGACCTGTTGGGTAGGTACCATGTCTAGAAGACTCCTATCCGAGTTAGAAATAGAGCTGAAGAGCTCTTCATATAATTGGCTGAAAACTGGTGATATTGAGGTTTCTACACAAAGTACTTCATAAATACAAAGAAATTAGTGAGTCTTGATCCAGATGGGAGATAGAGGCTGACTGCACATATATATATGATATTGGATATATCCAATATCAGAGTCAGACTCTTAATCCTTAGAACTGTACATAACTCAAACTCAGAGCTTCATTTTGGACCCACACTTGTTTTTAATGCATTTGTTTATATAATTTTAAGTGTTCATAAGATCAGCTTCCATGGAAATATACTCCTTTGACACAAGTAATCACTTGGAGTATCTGAGGGCCAGATCCCAAGCTGATTACTGGCTTGACTCCCTTTAACCCATCAGATATTTGCATTGCATCACTTGCTACCAAGTAGCTCTAGATTGTAACAAGGATGTAGCCAAACTTCCAGCCCCAGATATAGCAATGACCACCTGAGTTATGCCAGTTGTCCTCAGATTTAGCTGCTTCTGCTGAAGTATTTCTGCAGTGATAGGTGGTCTCACTCCTACAAAAAGTTACCTTAGAAGTATCCAGGAATGAATTTTTCAGAAGCTTGAGACACACAGGATCACTTTAATGAGTTCAGAAGTAATTATGCTATAGTTACACAAGTCCTACTCATGTTTGACTTAGTCACTAGTGGCTTTGTCCTTTGGAAACTGAAGGACTTGTGTCACATGCTGAGAATGTTACCAGTTCTCAGTCAATCACATTTACACACCACCATCAACATCCTTGACTAAATTCAGGAGGGACATAAACATCTCTCCAGACATCCTTTCATGCTGCTACAGCTATTCCCACTTTCCCCTCAGCAAGATGATAGGGATGAATTATTTGCTACAGCAAAGGAACTCCAATTTCTTGTGCTGTGCGCTCTGGGGTCAGAGCACTGGGATGTTTTAACAGTCCTACTAAGAGTTCCTGAAAGTTCTAACAGCAGCTAATGCATCTGCCAGACACAGCTTCGTAAAAAATATCATCAAGTTGGCTAATGGAAACTGCAGCTCTCCTCTCCCTGTTGTTTCATACATACAAGTATCATTTCACTCATGTTAAGCAAAAACACACTGTGCCTCCACTTACATTTGATTCAGTGCCAGATCTCCAGTGCTATTTCTAGGGCAATAAATTAAGCCATGATCAAATTATGTTGACATTACCTCCTAAGGAAACATGGGTGTGAAAAACCAATAACAAAAATATGGAGTCTGGTGTCTAAAACAGATTTTTGCCTCCCTTTGGTCTGGCACTCTATATAAAAAGCATTGCCTTAGGTACTATTCCACTAGCTGTAGGATAAGCTTGTTATTGTGGTTAACTACATCAATATGTATGAAATACCTGACGTGAGCCTTCACCTAAAACCTTAACCCAGTTCTCTTATTACTGAAGTACAGATACATTCCCTCCATCCATTCCAAGCTGGGACTAGAAACACTGAAACACCACAAGCCCATTTTTCTGTGCTGCTCACCTGAACCATACTGTTAGAGAGCAACAAAATGGAAAATCAGGCTGCCTGAGAAAAGCTGCCCTTGCACTTCTCACACAAGTCTCTGGTCCAAAAGGTTTTCTCAATCCTAGTTTTATAGATTCATATTCAAAGCAGGCAAAAGAATCAAACTAGGTTTAAAAGCCCCTGAATCAGCCCATGAATTGATACTGGCACAGCGTACTCCAGTAGATAGTCTCCACCACACATCAAGAGGCTAATTTATTGGTACTTTTCTCTCATTTAAGATTTTCCACTAAAGGAGACGACCTCAAGAACCTCAAGTTTCAAGCTGATACACTACCAGCATAACTTGAGTTCCCAATATTGCTATGTTAATCATGAAAACTTGCCATCCAGACTCCAGATTCTCAGGGTCACATCCTTGCGTTTAAATTTGTTGCTTCAGACTTTGACTAGAGATGCACAAAGGACAGCTTTTCTCTGGTTCTCCCTTTCCTCAGTTTTCCTTACAATTTGCCTGAAACATTACAGCAGAACTAAGAACTGTCACTCACAGCAGAAACCTGGCAATCAGCTCTTAAAGCCTCAGCACTGATTCCTATAAGCTTAAAGTCTACCACTGATTCAACCTCAAATCTCAGTTTAATCTCCATTTGGTACTGCATGAATCTCACCCAAACTTTGCAATGTTTATCTATAGGAAGCCTGGAAAGCTTTGAGGGCTCTACCTGCTGCTGAATGTTTCTCCATCTCAAGGAGAGAAGAAAGGACCAGCTGAATGGGGAAAACCCAAGGGAGATTTCTGAAAGCTATAAGACCCTTGCCACGTCCAGGAACTCTGACAACTTTTGGGCTTTCTGTCCATCTGAAAGTCCTGCCAGGTTAGATAAATGGAAAAAGCAAGTCTTTCAACACTCCCTAATCCAGGGCTTATAGTTCAACCCCTTTTTTCCACTAACAAACTTTGATTACTTGCCATGGGTGGAGTCTGGTGAATACTTCCCCTTGAGCAGCACATGCCCTCAGTCTCTGCAATACTGCAGTACCTGAACCAGGAGTGGTAGAAGTAGCAGCTGTTAGTACATTTGCAGATCAGTGCAAGCATCACACCAGATGGAAATTACCTCAACCATGCCAGTAAAAACCGAAGACTCAGCATGTGATAGGGTGCTTTACTCTCGCACTAGAATCTTCTTTCCTGAAAGCAAAGACAGCACACACAAACGTTGACTTAAAAACTGAGTCAAGGGGAAGCCCAGATGGCTGTGACACTCCACAAGCATTCTGTGTACATGTAGGGCTGCATCAGCTGTAAAGCAAGAAGTGATATGAATACCAAACTGAAATGACTCTTTAAATCACTGTGAAAAGCCAAGTATATCAAAGGGAAGCAGCATCAGCCCTTTCACGGGGAACCGTGAATTCACATCATCGATCTCGTGCTTGCCAAGAGCACACAAGGATGGAGAGCAGCCCTCTCCTTCACCAGATGGAACATTCTGACACTCATCTTTCTAATGCTCTATTTACCCTCTACACAATCTCACCAGATATCCTCAGCTTTCACAGAAATCCAGGCAGCCTTTCATAGCCTGGGAGGGAGAGCACCCAGACCTTGGTTATTGCTCTGTCAAGCACTGGTGGGGTAATCTACAGTGCTTGCATGAAACAGAACATGCTGACTTCACTGCAGCAAAACATCCTAGGAAGCTAGTTAGGTCATTTACACTTTTTTTTTTTTTTTTTTTTTAACTTGCACAACAACAAAACACTTGAGTTTCCTAAATATTCACATAGATGTTATTGGCTTCTGAACTGTAACTGGTTCTAGCCTGAAAACAAACAAATTGAACATCTTAAGGCA
>NW_008603495.1:0-2966 GCF_000691845.1 Merops nubicus | reverse complement strand
TCAGCAGGTCAAGAGATATGCAAGCTCAAGTAGTACCTTATAGGCCAGACTGAATTGCAAAAGCAAGATCTCCATCAGCTATGACTGAAAACCTCAGGAATCCTCACGGGCTGCATGCAGAGTGGATGCTTTTCCATCAAAAATTCAAAACTTTTCAAGTCAAATCAGTTTTATTAAGCTGACCCAAGCCCTGACCATAGTAATTCTTTTCCCCTCTGAAATTATGCACAACACCACAGGAAAGAAGAGACTACTAGTGACACTGACCTTGTGGTTCTAGTGGCCAGGAAGAAAGTTAGAGTAAGCTGTTCAACCTCCTTGCACTTCGGTGCATTCACAATTCCCACCTTCTTTTAACCTACTTCAGTTGTCTGATGGCATCCTGACTTCACATATGCCCTTTGTTGTGGATGATCTTTGAATTCTGGCATAACACAGGTGAGTCCTACTCATCCATCACACCAATTCTTGGCAGAATCCCTTCTGGGCATATACCCAGGAGCACCCCACATATGTTATAAATCCAATCCCAGTCTGCACTGGAAGCAGCCCACGTTAAGTCCACAAAGCTCCCAAGCACAGATCACTGAAAAATATGGTCAACACATTGCACCAGAACTTTTGACTGGAAAAATGGAATTTATTCAGACCTGAGGATAAAATTGAGTAGAGCATTAATAACATTATACTTTCAAATAAGCCACTGAAATTAGAGCATCTCCCATCCACACTCATATTTACATCCAGGAAAGATGCAGAACTAAGCTACCTGAAACTTAACTGTGATTAACGCAATTAGCTACAAAACAGTTTCAAAACCAACAAGGTTAGAAGGATTTGTGTTGATTCTGGGTGAACAGTTAGCATTTAAAAAAACCTCCCTGACTGTGCTAACACAATCCTACACAAAGCCCACACGAATCATGCAGCTGGAAAACATAAACAACCTGCAAATAATTATCTCAGCTACTGCACTTATCCTTCATACTTCCACCAGGCCATCCTGGGTGACGTGATATGTTCTTTGAGACGTGAGGGCGAGTTCCTGAGGAATACTGACAAATGTTCCCTCAGCTAAATAGCTCTTCTTGAGTAAGTTGTGTGGCAGTTCGGTGAATTGGAGCCAGAAGATAAGCTCACAGCTGCATACAGTCATTTGTGCACGTGGTTGATATAGATGTGCCATGGGGAAAGGAGACAAAGCAGAGGAGGAAAAAAGAAATAAGAAAAACTGTGAGGCTAGAAAGCTGGAACACACAGTGATTATACATGACTTTTTTTTTTTTCTGGAATAAACCTTAAAATAGTCTCCAAGCTTCAGAGCTGAGAGGTTTCTCCAGTTCCTCTGGGCAGGCAAATTGCAAAAGTTCATCTCACATGAACAAGCATATTTTCAAGACTTATCATAGACTTCTTGTAAGTCCAGTGACTGATCATCACCTTACTGTCTCCTGGCAGTTCAGCTTTTAGCTGTAGCAGGAAGCTGCTTCTTATTAGTATACCCATAAGGACTGAGTAGATTTGCTGCCAGCATCAGTCTTCCAGCTGCCATTAAATCAGCCTCAAAAGGGAGATCTTCAGCTGGAGGACCAGTTTAGGCTTTTCCTTGCCTCATGCACACATACAAAACCTCTCACCTGGAATAATTCTAGCAGCACACATGTATCCCTAACTCAATAGCAGCTGGAACCTCAGCATCTTCCACAGGCTGGGAAGCCAGCATGGCGCTGAACCCTCCTGCATTCCAGCCAGCAGCATTGAGTGTCCTAGAATGTTCCTCCAAGGACAGTATGGGCAAACACTGTACTTGGATGAGAATGAGAAACCACAGCCAGAAAAACAATTGCTTCCACCTTCTCGTGTTTATAGTTTTTTAAAAAATTCAGTTGCATGTGGGATTTGCTGTGCCAAAATTACCAACACAATGAAAGAAAGCAAGTAAATATCATTCAAAATAACTGGCCTCTACCACGCTGCATTAGCAACACAGATCCCAAAAGAACACACTGTGCTCCTGGAAAGTTATAAAATACCACACACACCTCTTTGTAATAGAACTCGGGAGTTTCCAAAGCACACGAGTGAGCTGTGCACACCCTTTCTTATAGGTCCTATAGCCTGTCTAGCTCCTTATCACATTTATACCACCACTCTACACCATGTTGAGCTTAATAAGTTTGTTTTAAATGAAGATATCCAAGTTGTAGTTTCTGCTCCTGCTGCCACCACCACACCATCCTCCACAACCTACTCCAGATAACAGTTTGTGTTCCAAAGCAAGAAAACCCATCTAGTCACTGCAACAAAAACAGTTGAAAGAAATGAGCTGTAAGTTTTGTCAGTTCTGATAGTTCAAATCTATCCATTAAAATAAGCAAAAGTGGACACATTAAGACAGCTTGTGCTTTCAAATTTAAACAGAATAACCTAAAGCGCAATGACAGTAAAAATAATTACAACTTGTAAACACTGAGCTTTGTGCAATTATCAAGTGAACAAAGTATTACTGTACTAGAAAACATGAAGTCAAGAAATCTAGAGTTAAGAACTGCCAGAGTTCAAGACAGTTTTTGCAGACTTTGTAAGAACCAGGCATTGCTTGTTATGCAGCCGAGCGTGTGAACCAAGAACAGCTCCACAAACACTGAGGTTATCTCTTCTGAGCTCTGACAAGGCAATTAAAACTCAACAAGAGCTGGTTTAAATTAAAAAAAAAAAAAAACAACAACAAACCAAAACCCCAACCAAAGACAGAGACAAGGCCTTTTTCTCTGTTAATGCCATCTTGTGAAAATGATGAAGTAATCTGCTGACAACAAGCTAGGCAGGTAGCTATTCTCTAAAGTTGTAGATTTAAGGCACTGATTCCTAGGAATATAAACAAAAAATAAGAAACTAAGTCTCCTTATACACAGGTGGTTGTGTTAGCCCCATTAATAATCTTTATTAATCTGTTTTTATTATAT
>NW_008603494.1:68457-69547 GCF_000691845.1 Merops nubicus | reverse complement strand
CCCGCCGTTATGCCCTCGGCGCTGGGGCTGCTCTCTTTGGTCCTGCAGGAGGGGTGGTTGCCATTTGTGCTTCACTGAGAACGGATATGTAGCCCTGTCTAGGTTCTGAATGGCTTTCAGTACCTCCAAGTATCTCGTGCTTCTAAGACATCTGTCCTCAAATCATCCCTGTAAAATGGGGTAACCCTGTTACTCCCACTGGATAACCAAAGAGCCAAAAGATGGGAAAATTTGCTTCAGTATCATACATCTCAAATAAATAATAAAAATAAAATTTTAAAAAAAAGACCAAAAAAAGACCACCAAAAAAACCCCACACACAGAGGAAGAAAAGGGGGGGGGGAAGAGAGAAAAAACAACAAAAACAACAAAACAAACAGCCACCTACAATCTGTCTTCATTGCCCACTTGGGGCTGCTTTTCTGGGTGTTGTTAATTCATGTTCTCACATTTCTTTGCAGCCAGGACAGCCAGGCACAAAAGCCTTTGTGCCGGTGACAGCTGAAATTCTCAATACATTTTTTTACCTCAGGTAGGTGTGAGGATAAAAAAATAACTACTATCTAACTTGCAATCAAATTACAAGAATTTGTAGCACCTCCTTTAAAAATTTTAAGAGAGACTGAGAACCCGTAGGACATTCTGGTCCCTAACGAAGCACTAACAATGCCTCATCCTTACAGAAGAGCTCTGGCAGGTAACACCTTGCAAAATACCTGTTATTACACAGCAATGCAATTTTAGGCATTGTCAATAACAGCTGCCAAAATGAATCTTACAACGTCTTTAACCTAAAGTGTCCTTCAATAATGTTGAACACTCAGGTTGTGACCCAGTTTTAAATGTAACCTAATGAAAGATATGGGCAAACTGTAGGAATTGTGGACTGGGGCAAGTGGAACAAGATTACAGTAATAACATCACAATTACCTGGGCATGTTGTAAGATACCCTTTACCCACCGTCATGTTTTCTCCTCTCCATTGTATGACCTTTTACAAACGAATATGGAATCTCTCCCACATACCAAAACTGTTGACCAGAATGCAGAGGACACATATCCTTGAACTTCAATATTAGGTTTGCGTGCC